>NW_028318297.1:835000-1005000 GCF_062004578.1 Staurois parvus
CCCGCATGAGTTATGTTATCAACTCATGCAGCATTTTAGTAATGAAAACCAATGCAGCGCTCATGTTTCAGCTGTCGGCGGATTTCCCCACTGACAGTTGAATGTCAAAGTATTGCAGTGATTTATAAACAGTTCTTTAAATAACTGGCGTGGGGTCCCCCCTCCCATCCATACTAAGCCCTTCGGGTCTCGTATGGATGTTAAGGGGTAACTCCACGCTGAAATTAAATAAAAAACAGCATGGGGTACCCCCCTAAATCCATAACACATACTTATCCGAGCATGCAGCCCGGCAGGTCAGGAAAAGGGGGGGGGGGGACGAGCGAGCGCCTCCCCCTCTCCAGAACCATACCAGGCCACATGCCCATACCAAATTATTCAAACATTTGTAAACAGACCAATTAACTGAAATGGTTTGATATTTGTACCCCAAATATGACGTTCCCTGAGGCGTTGGTAAACCGAGGTACGCCTGTATTAGTATTGCAATCCTTTGTATTGGGATACATAGAACCAACATACATCTGAATTGGCAACATAGCACAACATTTTTGTCACATTGGAGATATCTGGCTAGTTATACTGACCATGCCCAGGGACCTAGGATTGATTCACAGCACAGAAATACAGGCTGGGTTAGCAATGTAGCTCCGTGGATTAGTGGTTAGCGCTACTGCCTCATAACTCTAGGGTTGTAGGTTTGAATCCCAACCCCGGCGAGGTAGTAGCATGATCTCCGTGTGTGGCTGTCTTCACATACATATTCTGGCAACATCTTTGCTTTCTGTCTAAATGATCCCTAAAATGTGAATTAGAATGAGGCCTTGTCTGTTGAAACACCTTCAAAGCTGCACCTTATGTGAATGTCATACAATGGGATAAGATAAGGGCCTGAATCACTAATAGATTTGATAATGATGTGAACAGAGCCTACAGTGGCCAATAGGGTGCGACTTGGTCTACGATTTGCAAGTCGCCTGGCATGGCAATCGCAAACAATGTTACTGGGGGCTACCCGGTCACATTAAAGCAGATTTCTAAGTGGTGTTATTGACACCACAGTCACATCATGTGACTTGCATAGAAGTTGCATGATTTCAAAGTCGGGGTACATGGTGATTTCAAGTGCAATTTGCAAGACATTCAACATCGATCTCTCAGCAAATTGCATGAAAAGTAGTGTATTCATTACTCTATTATTACTTGCGGCTCCTACCAAGTTTGAACCACAACAATATGAACGCTCCAATAGCATGCTCATTGAGTGGGACTTTGCATGTGATTTGCACAACATGCAAGCTGTAAATCGTCTGCAAAGTCGCACCCTATTGTCTGCTATTAGAGTGACCACATGGGTGCGTTTCAAACACTGATTTCTATAGTAGTACATGTACTACTTTAGTGGCAATTTGCATACAGATCTGTGTCAGATGTCTTGAAAATTGCATTGAAATGGTCAACTTTACTGTAAGTCGCAGGATTTGTAAATCAGCTTTGCCCAGAGTGTAATGTTTGGTGATGTTTGATTTCTGGAGTGTTTTACCAATTGATGGGAAATTCACCATACTAGTCAAATCGATTTGTCATTTTCAGTATTGCATACAAGATGTGGTCATGTGACTGTCTTAACTCATGCGAGAATCTGGAGGGAATTGTGACCATAGTAGCAATAAAGGTTCCAATTGGGGTTCCCTTTCACATCCCTGCTCAATGTTCTGTTGTATGCTGCACACGTACATGTCACTGTATATATCTTTCTGACTTGTGGGGCCTGTATACCAAGGGTTAATGCAGGTAGGAAGCGGATTCATCAGGTGAAAACACTTTCACTGACCAAATTAAGGTCAGTGGTGGGTGTGGCTTCATTGGGTGTGGGGCCTTGTTTGGCATGCTCCAAATACAACCTAGCTTATATAAAGATGTGCAGTAGGGAGTGATTTGGCCTGTTACTAGGCCGGGTGGTTTGTGACTAAGTCCTTGCTTGTAGTGGTTTGGGGGAGGAAGAGATTTTGTGCTGAATTGCCCCAGACACCACTCAGGCTGTGTTTGGAAGTGGGCTGGAAATGTTTGCATATTTTTGGCCTTGTAAAGTGTGTTTGTGTGTTATTGCACAATGATTGTGTTTTTTCTCTTTGCATTGAAAGCAAAGCACATGTCAATCGTTTTGTTTAAAATCTGCTCTTGTTTTAATTTTGCTTGCTTATTTAGACTCAAATGCATTTTTCTTACAAACCTGCTGACAAATGTATGTGTAGGGGATTTGTAGAGGTGGGAGGGGTTTTTCACATATGTCTTGTTTTCTTTATATTTTGATGTGTAGACTTTTTTTGTGAATGGATCTTTATACTAAATGATTGTGTAAGTAAACCTTATGTGCACGAAAATGTTACTTGATTCATCTTCCCCTTTGTTTCCTGCTATAACCTGAGCACATACAGTTCATTAGAAGTATCTTTAGATTGTAAGCTCTTATGAGCAGGAGTGTTTTCTTTTTGCCACATCAATCCTGTTTTTGTGACTCACCAAGATATTGACTGTACCTACTTGTTCCTGCTGACCAAATAAATGAAGATATATTTGATCAATAAATGTTTCACCGATGTTTTTGTGTTTATTTTATGTTCAATATATGAACAACCTTAATAGTTACTTTGTATACTTATATAATCTGCTCAAATGTAGCTTGTAAGAGCGTGAATATGCAAGTGGGTGCAAACTTGCTTTTTCAAAACCAAACAAAAAATAAAAAACCTGCTTGCACCACAATATTGTTATGTACTAATGAATATGTCACATTCACTGTGCAGCCAGCTACAGGTTTTCTACAATTTGATTTACAGTAATAAAATAGTCCCCACTGTATGTTGATTTTTGGCCTTTGGCAACAAATATATATTAGCCAAGGTTTAAAAAGAAAAAAATCACTAAGAAACACACATTCGCGAAAGCTATCAAGGCCGTGCATAGAAATGAGCGATCGTGCATAGATATGCGCGATCGTGCACAAATAAACGCCAAACAGGTGTCCCCCATGGCGCACGAGCAGCTATCCTCCTGGAAGTCCGTCATCTGGTGCGCGCGCACCCGGAAGTGGTTGTGGGGAGTGTAAGTGGATGAGAAGTGGTTGGAGGTTTTGTGTTGGTTGAAAATTTTGATAACTTTATTGGCATTTGGACATGGCGAGAGCACAGTTCTCAACTGAGGAGATGATCCTTATATGTAAAGTAACTGTGGCCATTGCAAATGTTTATAACATGTGAGGGACAAGTAATTGCAATTTTGTGGGTGGGGCCTAGCAGAATCTCACTTGGTGCACATGCTACTTATCTGTACATTAGCTCCTGGGTATTGATGGGTCAATTATATTAACCACTTGCCTACTGGGTACTCATACCCCCTTCCTGTCCTGGCCAATTTTCATCTTTCTGCACTGTTACCCTTTGAATGACAATTGTGCGGTCATGCCACATTGTACCCATCTTAAATTTGTATCAGTTTTTTCAGACAAATAGAGCTTTCTTTGGGTGGTATTGACTTGCTGCTGTGAGTTTTACTTTTTGCTCGATAAACCAGAAAATAGCTCATAATGAATAAAAGTCTGTTTATATTATAACATTTGGTAAACTGGTAATTTAGCAACACTGATGTGTGTTGATGAGGCGGCACTGCTGGCCACAGGTGGGCGGAACTGTTGGGTGGCACTGGTGGGCACTGATCATCGGGGCCGACCCCTGCTTTGATAACTGCTGGTTCTCGGCAGTACTTTCCACACATTCTGACAGCGTGAGGAAAGTGCAGCCAAGACCCGGCAAATGCATTTCCCGGTGATCAGCGTGTCATTGGACATGGCTGATCACATGGTAAAAAGCCGCTGTGATTGGTCTTTACCACATCACGTGATCAGCTGTGTCCTTAGGACACAGCAATCACTGAGAGCGCGTTCTGCCAGGATGTCATATGACACCCTCCCAGAGCTGCCTGGATGCAGTGTAGCGTTATTCGGCTATCTGCGGTCGCCAAATAGGTAACCAGCTAGGCCTTCATGGCTAATCTTTGAATATCTGGACATGTATACTGCGTATAATGCATTACATTCTACAATGTGTTGGTGTACATGGTATTACAGTGTGCAATGCGTTGCTGGATTCTGCATGACAGTGGACAGCGTATCACAGTGTGCAATGCGTAGCTCCAGCCTGCATGACAGTGTACAGTGCATTACAGTCTACAATGTGTGGGTGTACACGGTATCACAGTGTGCAATGCGTTGCTCCATCCTGCATGACAGAGTACAGTGCATTACAGTCTACAATGTGTGGGTGTACACGGTATTACTTTGTACAGTGTATTACAGTGTGCAATGCGTTGTACACTGCAGTGTGCACTAAAGCATTTTACACTCATGCACTGTACACACTAACGCATTTGACATTTTTAGTGTGCAATGCGTTAGTGTGCAATGCCTTGGACAGTACAATGCATTTGCAGTATTGGTGTATGTTTATTAAGCACAGATAATTCATCTGATTTTAGTTATCAAGGAGAAGTCTTCTCTGTCCCCCTGTTTATGAGGTGGAGGACAATTGTTTTCCGAAGAAGAGAGGAGACATTTTTTCAAGGAGATCTGTATAGATTTCCAGAGATATGTGTAGATGGTTGAGGGGCTGCATGTGATCTCCGGAGATAATTGTGATTAATGATCACCTGAGTTAAACCAGTGAATGAAAAGTGTAAAAAAACATGGATTGAAAGTAATCTGCACTGACCACTGTGCTTTGTCAAGCCACATATTGGCACATTCTGGTGTCACACAGATGCGATGTGAAATTTGCAGTGTTTTCTGTGCAAGCGCTGCACCGCATCACAAGCGCAACCCCTTCATGCCACCTGCTGCGGCTTTCTAGGTGAAGTTACCAACACACCAATATTGGTACACAAAGCGTATTGTGATTTGCCAAATTGGATGGCATGCCTATTCACACCCATGTGCATACCCTGAAAAAGGGTCCTGCACATTTTTGGCCCGGATGCGGTGCAATTTGAGGTGTGCAAAATGTTTGTCTCTAATTGCAACGCACACAAATTGCATGTGATTTGCCCAGGAGTGCGGTGTTAGACCACAATGCATGTATGTGAAGCCAGAATAAAAGGATGTGGATTTTGTCTATTTTTACTTGCGCATGTTAACATTATGGAAGTGCATTTTCTTCTGTTTAACATGCTATAGAAATGGAACATGCATTTGGATGGAGTGTTTTTGTATGTGCATTTTGGAAGTATTCTAAACACACATTGACCCTAGGGCCACACCATATCTTATGCAGGCCATAGATGGGTCGAAAATCGGCCGATTTTTCGGCCGAAAATAAAATCGGCCGATTTTCGGATCGTTAGTGGGCTATTTGTTCGGCCGTTTTTCGGTATTTTGGCAGATTTTTTTTTTCGGTAAAGTTGGAAAAAAACGACCGAATTTGCCGATCGGCTGATTTTCGCGGCAATGATGGGCAAATCGGCCGATTTTTTTTTTACCATTGCTGGTAACGTCGGCCACTTGAACAACCGATTTTTCATTTTTTAAAAGAAAAATCGGCTGTTTTTCTCCCCGTCTATGGCCTGCATAAGCATTAGTGTGCCTGGGGGAGGGGGGGACCTTTGGCCTTTCCAAACACAGTAGATGCTCCAAGAATGTTTCCTTGAACTCTTGAAATGGTTAAAAAGGAAAGACACTCTAGATAGCCTGCACTGAGAATTGACTGTCATGATGACGTGTCAATGATTATTTGCTCTCATTTTTCAGGAGTGGTACTGCTTGCGGTTGAAGCTGGTAGAAATCCACCTTCACGTCCTCCACTCACCTTCACTTGCGGCCAGTGGATATTTTGTGGCCGCAGGCAAGAACTGGCATCGAGGACCTGCATAATGACCCTGGCATGCCAGAGGTGGTTTGGAAGCAGCACAGCAATTTGACCATCCCTTTCCTCTATGTTGGTTTTAGGGTGCAGAATTGCTTCTCGTTCGTGAACGGACTGTCGCCGGATATCAGAGTCCCCATATTTTCAAGATATGTTTTAGCCATGTTGGCTTATTTTTATGTTATTTTCCAAGTGTGTCGCATCTAACCGCACAGTAGTGTGGTGCCATGCGTATTTGTGGCTGTCAATGGAGCTGTTTTTAATAGACGTGTGTAGGTGCAACAATGTTTTCATCATGGTACCTGCGCACATCTACATAGGGCATTGCATTTCTTTGCTGTGCTGGAAAATGTGTGTTCTTGCATGCGTTTCTGCACCACCAATGGTGTGAACAAGTCCTAAGGGCTGGTTCACACTATAGAAACAGTCTAGATGTGTTCCTGATGGGTTTTTTTCATGCCCTTTTGGCATGCATGTTTAGTGTGTTCCAGTACATTTTGGATGCGTTTTGGACATGTTTACATTGCATTTTTGTATCCCTTCCACTTATTTTTTTCTATTTTCTTTGTATTCAATGTAGTTAGGGACATGTGCGTTTTAGTACATTCAAGGACGTTTCAATGTGTTCCAGTACAGTTCTGTGCAGAAACAATGCAGCGTGGTCAACTTTGTTTACAGCACCTGCAATGCATTGAAAATGCAAGCGCTGATGTGAACTATGACATTGACAACCATATAACCTTCTTTCTGTGCGTTTGTGATGCTGAAAAAGCAACTGAAACACATGTAGTGTGAACTGGCCCTAAAGGTTATTAGAGGTCAGGGAACAGGACTGACCAGGAATTGTGAATTCAATCAGACTAGTGGTGAGATACAATCAGCAATTGTATAATAATGTGAGATCTGAGCTGTAGCTGATAGAAAATGAGACACATTCACTTGATCAGTAAATAGATAGTTAAAGAGTGGGGCGGTGATCCATAGATTTGCATATGGGACAGGTGATGATGGGGTAGGGGAGGGGGTCAAGTTGTATAAGGAGACAGATTTAAAAGAGAAAAAAGTTACAATGAAATATACACGGCATGAAACTTGCACATGACCTAATTGGCAGAAGAACAGTACGCAAGTAACATTCATCCACTTTCTAGTCATTAGGCAAAATCATAATTGATTGATCAATATTCCTGCCACAACCCAGAAAATTGATCTCCATTTTTTTGGGATGTTGCCAAGACTGGGATTAGAACCCATGACCCAAGTGCTGTAAGTTCTGAGCTCTAACCACTAAACCACTGTGGGAAACACAGTTTGAGTTATAATGTAGAATAGTTACATTGTTTAAAAATGATAAAGCGAGCGCTGGTCAAATGATATAGACTAGTAAAATGGTATTACACAAGATAAATATAACCACGAACAGTAGTGCATGAACTTGTGAAAGGTCATCCACCCCTGTGACAGTGTACTACACTATTGAGCATCTTTCTGGCTCCTGTGGCTGAGCTAATTCCTCCCCAGGACCATTTGGGCACCCACCCTGATGGATGGATGGATGGAGCTGGATGACTAACCCATAGCTGCCAGCATACCGCTGCACCCCCAGATGTGCGATGTGTATAACCCATGCACATTAATACTTGTGTTCTGGTGAGTGTAGACCAGTCCCAAGGGTGGTTTACCTTTCACGAGTTCATGCACTACTGTCCGTCACGGAGAGACCACACGTGCCATTCATAGGCACTCTCTGAGTTGGTACTCTCACACGAAGGACATTCCATTATTCAGGAATGATTATATGAACTTATTTTAGCACGATTTACCAGTTTACATCATTATTGCAATTCTTTGCACTTTTTGGTTTTTACATGCGTTCATTATTGATCACATGCATTTATAGCGCTGCACTTGTCTTTAACATAGAATAGTTATGTGATTAAAGAGAATGAAGATATATAACTATATTGGGAAATTAGAAGTATATAAATTATTTGAGATATAAGTGTGAAAATGTTTAACATTTGAAAATAGAATGTATGACATTCATTAGTAAATGCATTACTTTCCTGATCATTTTAGAGAAACAGCAAAAAAAAAAAATAGAAAATTCTAATACAGCTGTACTCTTTATTACATTCTAAAAATTCTCTTTTGCTATCAGAAAAACGCCAATGTTAATAAAGCCTGTGCTTGTGTGCCATCTAGCGAATATATCCAGTATTGCACCTAAAAATGTGCCAGACAGGATACCACATTCACTAATGGCAAAGTAGACGCTCGTTAATGAGCTTGCTAGACGCTGGTCAGACGACTGATTGATTGACTGGAGTCTGCCTGAATGGTCAGTCTCTGCTAATACACTCACGTCTTAGTGAATCAAGGCCATTGAGTCCATGGAAGAATTTTTTTTTCCACAAGTTTCTGGAAAATGACAAAAACATTTTTTTTTTTTTTACACAAAGTTGTCATTTAAATGATTTATTTCTCGCACAAGCCATGGGTATTTGTGGAATTATACCCCAAACTACATTCTGCTACTTCTAGTGAGTATGGGGATACCACATGTGTGAGACGTTTTTGGAGCCTAGCCACATACAGGAGCCTGAAATCCAATGACCACTTTGAAAGCCTGAAGGTGTGTAACTTTCTCATTTCACTTCCTCACTACCTATCACAGTTTCGGAGGCCCTGAAATGTTAGGATAGCACCAAATGATCTATTTGTGGAAAGTAGACACCCCAAGGAATTTAAAAAGAGGCATGGTGAGAATTTTGCAGATCTCATTTTGTCTCACAAGGTTTTGAAATATAAAAAAAGAAAAGAAAAAATATGTTTGTTTTTTTTCATTCTCCAAAAACTTGTGGCAACAAACGAGATCTGCAAAATACTTACCATGCTTCTTATCAAATTCCTTGGGGTGTCTAATTTCCAAAAAGGGGTCATTGGGGGGGGGGGTTGGTAGTCAGGAAGTGTAATGAAGAAATAAAGCCCTTTAAAAGCCTGAAGGTGCTTATTGGATTTTGGGGTCCTGTACTTGGCAAGACTGCCAAAAAGTCTCTTACATGCGGTACCCCCATCAGGAGAAGTAACAAAATGTATTTTGGGGAGTAATTCCACATATACCATGGCATATGTGTGCAGTAAATCATTTAAGTGACAATTTTGTGTAAAAAAAATGTTTTTTGTCATTTTCCAAACACTTGTGGTAAAAAAATAAATTCTTCTATTGATTCAACATGCCTCTCAGCAAATAGTTTGGGGTGTCTACTTTCCAAAAAAAAGGTCATTTTGGCAGAAGGGGGCATTTTATGCGCAGCATTAGAAGTTTATGCACACATCATTAACTCTTCTAACCACCTGAAGATCAAGCCTTTTCTGACACTTTTTGGTCACATTATTATTATTATTATTAGAGATGAGCGAATTATTCAAAAATTCGGTTCGGCTGATTCGCCGAATTCGCGGAAAAAATTTGCTTCGAGCCGAATATATTCTCTGCGAATTTAACTTATAAAAAGGGTGTTTCTAGGCTTCAGAGAGCCTTTATATTAGTGCAGAACACTGTACCTTTAATTTAAATGCCCTTGGAGTCTGCTGGGGAAGAGAAATAATACTGACAGTCAGTATGACATGCAGATGAGTGCCGTCGATCTTAGAATCACCGCACACTTCACTCATTTGGGCAGTCACGGGGCCAAAACCAGAGTGTGGAGCCACAGTGTGGCGGTGGAGGCAGCAGCAATGGGAGGCCATACAGCACCCTATGACAAAATGGAACCCACCAGCAGTGTGAGGAGACCTGAAAGTGGCACATGGCAGAGTGTGGCGATGGAGACAGCAGCAATGGGAGGCCGTACAGGGACCCATGACACACTCTGGACCTGGCAGCAGCATGAGGAGGCGGTACAGGGGCCCATGACAGATTACGGGCCTGGCAGCAGCATGAGGAGTCGGTACGGGGGCCCATGGCAGATTACGGGCCTGGCAGCAGCATGAGGAGGCGGTACAGGGGCCCATGGCAGAGTGGCGGAGCATAAGCAGCTAAAATTGAAGGCCATACAGAGGCCTATGTTAAAAAGTCCCCCCAGCAGCAGCGTGGGGAGAGGACTATCAAGAGTCCAATGGCAGAGTGGCGGAGCAGAAGCAGCTTCAATTGAAGGCCATACACAGGCCTAGGTTAAAAAGCGGAAGCCGTCAGCAGCGTGAGCAGACGACAGAGACACATGGCGCAGGGTGGCGGTGGATGCAGCAGTATTCGGAAGCCAAACACAGGCCTCGGTTAAAAAGCAGAAGCCGTCAGCAGCGTGAGCAGACGACAGAGGCACATGGCGCAGGGTGGCGGTGGAGGCAGCAGCAATGGAAGGCCATACAGCACCCTATCACAAAATGGAACCCACCAACAGTGTAAGGAGACCTGAAAGTGGCTCATGGCGCAGGGTGGCGGTGGAGGCAGCAGTATTCGGAAGACATACACAGGACTAGTTTAAAAAGCGGAAGCCGTCAGCAGCGTGAGCAGACGACAGAGGCACATGGCGCAGGGTGGCGGTGGAGGCAGCAGTATTCGGAAGCCATACACAGGCCTAGGTTAAAAAGCGGAAGCCGTCAGCAGCGTGAGCAGACGACAGAGACACATGGCGCAGGGTGGCGGTGGATGCAGCAGTATTCGGAAGCCAAACACAGGCCTCGGTTAAAAAGCGGAAGCCGTCAGCAGCGTGAGCAGACGACAGAGGCACATGGCGCAGGGTGGCGGTGGAGGCAGCAGCAATGGAAGGCCATACAGCACCCTATCACAAAATGGAACCCACCAACAGTGTAAGGAGACCTGAAAGTGGCACATGGCGCAGGGTGGCGGTGGAGGCAGCAGTATGCGGAAGACATACACAGGACTAGTTTAAAAAGCGGAAGCCGTCAGCAGCGTGAGCAGACGACAGAGGCACATGGCGCAGGGTGGCGGTGGAGGCAGCAGTATTCGGAAGCCATACACAGGCCGAGGTTAAAAAGCGGAAGCCGTCAGCAGCGTGAGCAGACGACAGAGACACATGGCGCAGGGTGGCGGTGGATGCAGCAGTATTCGGAAGCCAAACACAGGCCTCGGTTAAAAAGCGGAAGCCGTCAGCAGCGTGAGCAGACGACAGAGGCACATGGCGCAGGGTGGCGGTGGAGGCAGCAGCAATGGAAGGCCATACAGCACCCTATCAAAAAATGGAACCCACCAACAGTGTAAGGAGACCTGAAAGTGGCACATGGCGCAGGGTGGCGGTGGAGGCAGCAGTATTCGGAAGACATACACAGGACTAGTTTAAAAAGCGGAAGCCGTCAGCAGCGTGAGCAGACGACAGAGGCACATGGCGCAGGGTGGCGGTGGAGGCAGCAGTATTCGGAAGCCATACACAGGCCGAGGTTAAAAAGCGGAAGCCGTCAGCAGCGTGAGCAGACGACAGAGACACATGGCGCAGGGTGGCGGTGGATGCAGCAGTATTCGGAAGCCAAACACAGGCCTCGGTTAAAAAGCGGAAGCCGTCAGCAGCGTGAGCAGACGACAGAGGCACATGGCGCAGGGTGGCGGTGGAGGCAGCAGCAATGGAAGGCCATACAGCACCCTATCAAAAAATGGAACCCACCAACAGTGTAAGGAGACCTGAAAGTGGCACATGGCGCAGGGTGGCGGTGGAGGCAGCAGTATTCGGAAGACATACACAGGACTAGTTTAAAAAGCGGAAGCCGTCAGCAGCGTGAGCAGACGACAGAGGCACATGGCGCAGGGTGGCGGTGGAGGCAGCAGTATTCGGAAGCCATACACAGGCCTAGGTTAAAAAGCGGAAGCCGTCAGCAGCGTGAGCAGACGACAGAGACACATGGCGCAGGGTGGCGGTGGATGCAGCAGTATTCGGAAGCCAAACACAGGCCTCGGTTAAAAAGCGGAAGCCGTCAGCAGCGTGAGCAGACGACAGAGGCACATGGCGCAGGGTGGCGGTGGAGGCAGCAGCAATGGAAGGCCATACAGCACCCTATCACAAAATGGAACCCACCAACAGTGTAAGGAGACCTGAAATTGGCACATGGCGCAGGGTGGCGGTGGAGGCAGCAGTATTCGGAAGCCATACACAGGCCTAGGTTAAAAAGCGGAAGCCGTCAGCAGCGTGAGCAGACAACAGAGACACATGGCGCAGGGTGGCGGTGGATGCAGCAGTATTCGGAAGCCAAACACAGGCCTCGGTTAAAAAGCGGAAGCCGTCAGCAGCGTGAGCAGACGACAGAGGCACATGGCGCAGGGTGGCGGTGGAGGCAGCAGCAATGGAAGGCCATACAGCACCCTATCACAAAATGGAACCCACCAACAGTGTAAGGAGACCTGAAAGTGGCACATGGCGCAGGGTGGCGGTGGAGGCAGCAGTATTCGGAAGACATACACAGGACTAGTTTAAAAAGCGGAAGCCGTCAGCAGCGTGAGCAGACGACAGAGGCACATGGCGCAGGGTGGCGGTGGAGGCAGCAGTATTCGGAAGCCATACACAGGCCTAGGTTAAAAAGCGGAAGCCGTCAGCAGCGTGAGCAGACGACAGAGACACATGGCGCAGGGTGGCGGTGGAGGCAGCAGTATTCGGAAGCCAAACACAGGCCTCGGTTAAAAAGCGGAAGCCGTCAGCAGCGTGAGCAGACGACAGAGGCACATGGCGCAGGGTGGCGGTGGAGGCAGCAGCAATGGAAGGCCATACAGCACCCTATCACAAAATGGAACCCACCAACAGTGTAAGGAGACCTGAAAGTGGCACATGGCGCAGGGTGGCGGTGGAGGCAGCAGTATTCGGAAGCCATACACAGGCCTAGGTTAAAAAGCGGAAGCCGTCAGCAGCGTGAGCAGACGACAGAGACACATGGCGCAGGGTGGCGGTGGATGCAGCAGTATTCGGAAGCCAAACACAGGCCTCGGTTAAAAAGCAGAAGCCGTCAGCAGCGTGAGCAGACGACAGAGGCACATGGCGCAGGGTGGCGGTGGAGGCAGCAGCAATGGAAGGCCATACAGCACCCTATCACAAAATGGAACCCAGCAACAGTGTAAGGAGACCTGAAAGTGGCACATGGCGCAGGGTGGCGGTGGAGGCAGCAGTATTCGGAAGACATACACAGGACTAGTTTAAAAAGCGGAAGCCGTCAGCAGCGTGAGCAGACGACAGAGGCAGATGGCACAGGGTGGCGGTGGAGGCAGCAGTATTCGGAAGCCATACACAGGCCTAGGTTAAAAAGCGGAAGCCGTCAGCAGCGTGAGCAGACAACAGAGGCACATGGCGCAGGGTGGCGGTGGAGGCAGCAGTATTCGGAAGCCATACACAGGCCTAGGTTTAAAACTGGAACCCAGCAGCGTGAGCAGACGACAAAGATGCACATGGCAGAGGATGGATCTGGCAGCAGTATGAGAAGGCGGTACAGGGGCCCGTGGCACAGTGTGGTGATGGGGGCTACAGCAACTGGATGCCAGAAAGTGGCCGATAGGGCTATATACTGCATGACTACATAGGTGGTTTTTATAGTACTTTATTTTGGCCTCCCTCTCAGCAGGTGTGAAAAAGGCCACCATTTTTGAACGGTAGCGAGGGTCCAACAAGGTGGACAGCCAAAAGTCATCCCTTTGTCTGATGGTTATTATTCGGCTGTCACTACGTAAGCAACTGAGCATGCTATGGGCCATTTGTGCCAACGAATGCGAGGGACTCCCTGCCTCCATCTCCACAGCATACTGCCACGGTGCGTCTGGGTCCTCTGTCTCCTCCTCCTCCTCTACCAGATGCTCCTGCTCCTCCACTCCTGTCCGCTGAGTGGAAAAACCACCCATTTCACTCAATAATTCCTGAGCACCAATGTCCTCCTCTACCTCCTCCTCTTCTTCCTTTCCTGCCCCCACAGGGGTCATGTGGCGTTGAGATCTGTGCGCCACGTCTACCGCACCCTGACCAGCCATTGTTAACAGCATTTGTTCCAGGACGTGCAACAGAGGAATGACGTCGTTCATCCCATAGTCCTGCCGACTCACAAATAGCGTGGCCTCCTCAAAGGGCCTGAGCAAGCGGCAGGTGTCACGCATGAGCTGCCAATGGCTGACATCTAAGTTACACAGGGGAGTACCTTTATCCGCTTGTAACATCAGGAAATCGGTGATGGCCTTTCGCTGTTCGTAAAGGCGGTCTAACATATGTAGGGTTGAATTCCACCTTGTTGCAACGTCGCAGATCAGGCGATGCTGTGGAATTCCGTTCTGCCGCTGCAGCTCAAGGAGGGTGTGCTTTGCGGTGTAGGAATGGCTGAAATGCATGCAAAGTTTACGTGACATTTTAAGGATGTCTTGCAGTGGGATGGTGGATTTTAGGAACCGCTTGACAACCAGATTGAACACGTGAGCCATGCATGGCGCATGGCACAACCTTCCTTGACGCAGAGCAGACA
This sequence comes from Staurois parvus, assembly GCF_062004578.1. Classification (NCBI taxonomy): domain Eukaryota; kingdom Metazoa; phylum Chordata; class Amphibia; order Anura; family Ranidae; genus Staurois; species Staurois parvus. The sequence goes on from NW_028318297.1 coordinate 849,352, forward strand.
CCATGTTCTTTCCGTTGTCGTTCAACATGGTTCCGATTTTCAGTTTGCGCGGAGACAGCCATCTGTCGATTTCTCTGTTCATTACACTCAGAAATTCCTCCCCTGTGTGACTACGTTCGCCAAGGCATACCAGGTGCAGCACAGCGTGACACCGTTGCGCCCTGCACATGTGATATGCCGGTCGGGTAATGGGACTTGGCACGGGGGTGGCGGCTGAGGACACGGCGGAAGAAGAGGTGGTAGAGGCGGACATCTTTGCTGGACCAAGGACGTGCAAACGTGGAGGCAAAAGCGGCGTGACCTGTCCAAGTTGCTGGTGCGGCTGTGCCGGCACCACGTTCACCCAGTGGGCCGTAAATGACATGTACTGTCCCTGACCGTAGTTACAGCTCCACACGTCGGCGCTGCCGTGCACTTTGGCAGAGACCGACATGCTCAAAGACTGGCCCACCATCTCTTCTACATGTGAATGCAGGGCTGGCACTGCCTTTTTGGCGAAGAAATGCCGGCTTGGCACTCTCCACCGCGGCTCGGCACAAGCCATCATTTCTCGGAAAGGTGCTGAGTCCACCACTTGGAAAGGGAGGGACTGCAGCACCAGCAACTTGGACAGGAGGACGTTCAGCTTTTGCACCGTCGGGTGCGTTCTCGCAAACTGTTGTCTCTTGGAAATGGAATCCAAGAAAGACTGCTGACGGAATCCGTGAAGAGGAGTAGCAGGAGAAGGAGCATCTGAACGAGCGGAAGATGCCAACGAGCGACAACTCCCCTCAGCAGAGGTGTTGGAGCCTTGACTGGCTGATAGAGGGCGATTGACGTTGGGTGACAGAGCAAGTAACGGAGCGGGTGATGGAGCGGGGGCTGGGGCAGGCAGAACCGCCGTATCTTTATCACGGTTTTCCCAGGTCACCGAATGGCGACGCTGCATATGCTGACGCAACGCTGTAGTCCCAACATTGGCCCCCTGGCCACGCTTGACTTTCTGGCCACATAGTCGACATACGGCTACGTTTACTTCCTCGGGCGGCTTGACGAAAAATTGCCACACCGCCGAGTAGGAAACTTTGCCCCCGCTACTCCTCACTGGCTGACTGCTACTTCCTCCGTGCACACCGGCACCACTACTGGCCGTGGTGGTAGGCTGCAGTGGAGCTGGTGGCCGTTTGGCTCCACTGACACTGTTGCGACCCTGCTGCCTCCTGGGCAACCCACCGACTGTTTTGCTCGCTGGCAAGCTGGCACCCTCTTCTCCTGATGATGCGGAAGCAATAGCCTGATGACGACGAGGCTGCCAAGTGCGATCAGCCTCATCATCATCAATTAGGGTCTCCGCGTAACTACTAGCCCCCTCGGCTGCGTGTGGGTCAGGAGACAGACCTGTCTCTAGACCGGCTACCGAGCCACTCTCCTCGCCAGTACTTCTTCGCCTGGCTGCTGAAGAGGCGGATGTCTCCCCCCGTTCCTGACTGCCCTCTGTTAGCTCTTCCTCACTGTACAGTGGGGCTGAGCCCACAGCATGCGATACTTCGCTTGGTGAGGGAACACCAAAGGACAGGGGCAGGTCGAGGACACGTGATTTCAGTGGGCTTGGTCCCGGGCCATGCCAACTAACGTGTCTGACGTACCCACCGACCGTTGGCTGTAGGTGTCAGAGGTGACCTGGGAAGAGGAAGATGACCGAGTCAACCAATCGATGACGGCAGGGTTGTCGGTGGAGACACGACCGCTGGATGACACCGGGAGCACTGGCCTCTGGCTGTGACTAGTGCTGCCTCGACCCCTTCCTCTGCTGCCACGTCTGCTCGCTCCTGAAACATTGCCTCCTCTGCCACTCCTCTGCGTGTTGTCTGACATACTCTTTAATTCAATAAGCACCCCAAAAATAAAACCGGATTTACCTCTTTGAACGTACAATAGTGGTTGTGAAGCAGAAAGTCAGTTTATTTAGCACAATCGGTCAATTGCAGCTTGCCGTTGGCTGGAAACTGTACGTTTATGTCACTGGAATGCACTAATCACCCAAAAAATATTACCGCCAGCCGGCGTGTAAATGGATCTAACTCTTTGAACGTACAATAGTGGTTGTGAAGCAGAAAGTCAGTTTATTTAGCACAATCGGTCAATTGCAGCTTGCCGTTGGCTGGAAACTGTACGTTTATGTCACTGGAATGCACTAATCACCCAAAAAATATTACCGCCACCCGGCGTGTAAATGGATCTAACTCTTTGAACGTACAATGGTGGTTGTGAAGCAGAAAGTCAGTTTATTGTACACAATCGGTCAATTGCAGCTTGCCGTTGGCTGGAAACTGTACGTTTATGTCACTGGAATGCACTAATCACCCAAAAAATATTACCGCCACCCGGCGTGTAAACGGATCTAACTCTTTGAACGTACAATAGTGGTTGTAAAGCAGAAAGTCAGTTTATTGTACACAATCGGTCAATTGCAGCTTGCCGTTGGCTGGAAACTGTACGTTTCTGTCACTGGAATGCACTAATCACCCAAAAAATATTACCGCCAGCCGGCGTGTAAATGGATTTAACTCTTTGAACGTACAATAGTGGTTGTGAAGCAAAAAGTCAGTTTATTGTACACAATCGGTCAATTGCAGCTTGCCGTTGGCTGGAAACTGTACGTTTCTGTCACTGGAATGCACTAATCACCCAAAAAATATTACCGCCAGCCGGCGTGTAAATGGATTTAACTCTTTGAACGTACAATAGTGGTTGTGAAGCAGAAAGTCAGTTTATTGTACACAATCGGTCAATTGCAGCTTGCCGTTGGCTGGAAACTGTACGTTTCTGTCACTGGAATGCACTAATCACCCAAAAAATATTACCGCCAGCCGGCGTGTAAATGGATTTAACTCTTTGAACGTACAATAGTGGTTGTGAAGCAGAAAGTCAGTTTATTTAGCACAATCGGTCAATTGCAGCTTGCTGTTGGCTGGAAACTGTACGTTTATGTCACTGGAATGCACTAATCACCCAAAAAATATTACCGCCACCCGGCGTGTATATGGATTTAACTCTTTGAACGTACAATAGTGGTTGTGAAGCAGAAAGTCAGTTTATTTAGCACAATCGGTCAATTGCAGCTTGCCGTTGGCTGGAAACTGTACGTTTATGTCACTGGAATGCACTAATCACCCAAAAAATATTACCGCCACCTGGCGTGTAAATGGATCTAACTCTTTGAACGTACAATGGTGGTTGTGAAGCAGAAAGTCAGTTTATTTAGCACAATCGGTCAATTGCAGCTTGCCGTTGGCTGGAAACTGTACGTTTCTGTCACTGGAATGCACTAATCACCCAAAAAATATTACCGCCACCCAGCGTGTAAATGGATCTAACTCTTTGAACGTACAATGGTGGTTGTGAAGCAGAAAGTCAGTTTATTGTACACAATCGGTCAATTGCAGCTTGCCGTTGGCTGGAAACTGTACGTTTCTGTCACTGGAATGCACTAATCACCCAAAAAATATTACCGCCAGCCGGCGTGTAAATGGATTTAACTCTTTGAACGTACAATAGTGGTTGTGAAGCAGAAAGTCAGTTTATTTAGCACAATCGGTCAATTGCAGCTTGCCGTTGGCTGGAAACTGTACGTTTATGTCACTGGAATGCACTAATCACCCAAAAAATATTACCGCCACCCGGCGTGTATATGGATTTAACTCTTTGAACGTACAATAGTGGTTGTGAAGCAGAAAGTCAGTTTATTTAGCACAATCGGTCAATTGCAGCTTGCCGTTGGCTGGAAACTGTACGTTTATGTCACTGGAATGCACTAATCACCCAAAAAATATTACCGCCACCCGGCGTGTATATGGATTTAACTCTTTGAACGTACAATAGTGGTTGTGAAGCAGAAAGTCAGTTTATTTAGCACAATCGGTCAATTGCAGCTTGCCGTTGGCTGGAAACTGTACGTTTATGTCACTGGAATGCACTAATCACCCAAAAAATATTACCGCCACCCGGCGTGTAAATGGATCTAACTCTTTGAACGTACAATAGTGGTTGTGAAGCAGAAAGTCAGTTTATTGTACACAATCGGTCAATTGCAGCTTGCCGTTGGCTGGAAACTGTACGTTTCTGTCACTGGAATGCACTAATCACCCAAAAAATATTACCGCCACCCGGCGTGTAAATGGATCTAACTCTTTGAACGTACAATAGTGGTTGTGAAGCAGAAAGTCAGTTTATTTAGCACAATCGGTCAATTGCAGCTTGCCGTTGGCTGGAAACTGTACGTTTATGTCACTGAAATGCACTAATCACCCAAAAAATATTACCGCCACCCGGCGTGTAAATGGATCTAACTCTTTGAACGTACAATAGTGGTTGTGAAGCAGAAAGTCAGTTTATTGTACACAATCGGTCAATTGCAGCTTGCCGTTGGCTGGAAACTGTACGTTTATGTCACTGGATTGCACTAATCACCCAAAAAATATTACCGCCACCCGGCGTGTAAATGGATCTAACTCTTTGAACGTACAATAGTGGTTGTGAAGCAGAAAGTCAGTTTATTGTACACAATCGGTCAATTGCAGCTTGCCGTTGGCTGGAAACTGTACGTTTATGTCACTGGAATGCACTAATCACCCAAAAAATATTACCGCCACCCGGCGTGTAAATGGATTTAACTCTTTGAATGTACAATAGTGGTTGTGAAGCAGAAAGTCAGTTTATTTAGCACAATCGGTCAATTGCAGCTTGCTGTTGGCTGGAAACTGTACGTTTATGTCACTGGAATGCACTAATCACCCAAAAAATATTACCGCCACCCGGCGTGTATATGGATTTAACTCTTTGAACGTACAATAGTGGTTGTGAAGCAGAAAGTCAGTTTATTTAGCACAATCGGTCAATTGCAGCTTGCCGTTGGCTGGAAACTGTACGTTTATGTCACTGGAATGCACTAATCACCCAAAAAATATTACCGCCACCTGGCGTGTAAATGGATCTAACTCTTTGAACGTACAATGGTGGTTGTGAAGCAGAAAGTCAGTTTATTGTACACAATCGGTCAATTGCAGCTTGCCGTTGGCTGGAAACTGTACGTTTCTGTCACTGGAATGCACTAATCACCCAAAAAATATTACCGCCAGCCGGCGTGTAAATGGATTTAACTCTTTGAACGTACAATAGTGGTTGTGAAGCAGAAAGTCAGTTTATTTAGCACAATCGGTCAATTGCAGCTTGCCGTTGGCTGGAAACTGTACGTTTATGTCACTGGAATGCACTAATCACCCAAAAAATATTACCGCCACCCGGCGTGTATATGGATTTAACTCTTTGAACGTACAATAGTGGTTGTGAAGCAGAAAGTCAGTTTATTTAGCACAATCGGTCAATTGCAGCTTGCCATTGGCTGGAAACTGTACGTTTATGTCACTGGAATGCACTAATCACCCAAAAAATATTACCGCCACCCGGCGTGTATATGGATTTAACTCTTTGAACGTACAATAGTGGTTGTGAAGCAGAAAGTCAGTTTATTTAGCACAATCGGTCAATTGCAGCTTGCCGTTGGCTGGAAACTGTACGTTTATGTCACTGGAATGCACTAATCACCCAAAAAATATTACCGCCACCCGGCGTGTAAATGGATCTAACTCTTTGAACGTACAATAGTGGTTGTGAAGCAGAAAGTCAGTTTATTGTACACAATCGGTCAATTGCAGCTTGCCGTTGGCTGGAAACTGTACGTTTCTGTCACTGGAATGCACTAATCACCCAAAAAATATTACCGCCAGCCGGCGTGTAAATGGATTTAACTCTTTGAACGTACAATAGTGGTTGTGAAGCAGAAAGTCAGTTTATTTAGCACAATCGGTCAATTGCAGCTTGCCGTTGGCTGGAAACTGTACGTTTATGTCACTGGAATGCACTAATCACCCAAAAAATATTACCGCCACCCGGCGTGTAAATGGATCTAACTCTTTGAACGTACAATAGTGGTTGTGAAGCAGAAAGTCAGTTTATTTAGCACAATCGGTCAATTGCAGCTTGCCGTTGGCTGGAAACTGTACGTTTATGTCACTGGAATGCACTAATCACCCAAAAAATATTACCGCCACCCGGCGTGTAAATGGATCTAACTCTTTGAACGTACAATAGTGGTTGTGAAGCAGAAAGTCAGTTTATTTAGCACAATCGGTCAATTGCAGCTTGCCGTTGGCTGGAAACTGTACGTTTATGTCACTGGAATGCACTAATCACCCAAAAAATATTACCGCCACCCGGCGTGTAAATGGATCTAACTCTTTGAACGTACAATAGTGGTTGTGAAGCAGAAAGTCAGTTTATTGTACACAATCGGTCAATTGCAGCTTGCCGTTGGCTGGAAACTGTACGTTTCTGTCACTGGAATGCACTAATCACCCAAAAAATATTACCGCCAGCCGGCGTGTAAATGGATTTAACTCTTTGAACGTACAATAGTGGTTGTGAAGCAGAAAGTCAGTTTATTGTACACAATCGGTCAATTGCAGCTTGCCGTTGGCTGGAAACTGTACGTTTCTGTCACTGGAATGCACTAATCACCCAAAAAATATTACCGCCAGCCGGCGTGTAAATGGATTTAACTCTTTGAACGTACAATAGTGGTTGTGAAGCAGAAAGTCAGTTTATTTTGCACAATCGGCAAACTGCAGCACCAACTGTGCACGACAGCCACCAAAAAAAAAATGGTGTATGTCACTTTAAATTTTCGATTCTTTGATAGCTGTGGCCCTAAGTAACGATTCTGTGTCCCTGAGTAACGATTCTGTGTCCCTAAGTAACGATTCTGTGTCCCCGAGTAACAATTCTGTGTCCCCGAGTAACAATTCTGTGTCCCTGAGTAACGATTCTGTGGCCCTAAAGTCTCTGTGGCCCTAACTCTGTCCCTCAATACACAGAGGTCTGTCTCTCTTGAATGACCGGAGGCTAATGGAGAATTCTAAGATGGCCGCGATTTATAGCTCCACCATTACACAGTGCTGGCTGGCTGGCTGCTGATTGGCTAATGCGATCACATGTCATGATTCATGACTCATGAATGCATTATGGGTCAGCGCGCCTTGTCTGCGCGCCTTCCCAGAGATCCCCGCCGCATCTTCTCTGTCCATTTTCTCCTGTCGCCACACATGTTGCCGCCATTTTTGGGAAAATTCGATTCGTGCATCCGAAGTTTGCTAATCTTCGGATTCGTCGCGAATAGAATTTTTCCAAATCTTCGGAACGAATTCCACTTTGTCATGTTCGATTCGCTCATCTCTAATTATTATTATACAGTATTTATAAAGCGCCAATGGTTCGCTCAGCGCTGTACATTACAAAGGGGGACAGAACATGTGACAGAACAATACAAAACATGAGGGGATCAAGGGCCCTGCTCTTTCGAGCTTACAATCTAGGAGGGAGGGGATAGTGGTACAGGAGGAGATAGCTGTGGGGGATGGAGTGGTAGGAAGAGTGGAGGAGGCCGGCAGGTTAGCAGGGGGTGGGGTAGGCTTCCCTGAAGAGATGGGTTTTCAGGGTCACATGAAAATAATCAGCATTTTTTGCTAGGAAATTAATTTAAACCCCCAAACATTATATATATTTTTAAAGCAGACACCCTAGTGAATAAAATGGTGGGTGCTACAATTTTTTATGTTGCATAATACTCGCGCAGCAATTTTTCAAAAGCACACACTTTTTGTACTTTTAATGCACAAAAACACAATATATTGGCCAATTATTTGGTAAAATATAAAAGATGATGGTATGCCGAGTTAATAGATACCAAACATGACATGATTTAAAACTGTGCATGCCCCGTGCAATGGCGACAAACTGCATACACTTTTCCAATTTACAAATGGCGCTGTTTATATCCTGCTGATGGTGATGAAATGCTCGTAGCTTCCGATTTTTTAGACTATAGAGATGATTGGCACCATTCTGGTCTCCAATCAGCTCTATGGTGAGCTGGCAGAAACACAGGCTGCATTTTCAGGTTCCCCCGATGGCACGGGACTGCCCGATAAGGCCGTGAAAGGCAGCGGGGAGGGGTGGGCATAATCTCCCGCTGCTTGTAAAAGCAATCCTGCAGCTAATTAGCCCCTAGGATTGCTTTTACATGAAAGCCGATCGCCTTTTGAAAAAACAATACCGGATGATGCCTGCAGCTGTAGGCATCATCCTGGTATAACCAAAGTCCAAGGATGTACCAGTACATTGCTGATCCTTGTTGGGTATATATGCTATGTTCTTTTTTTTTGTATGCAGCTTGTGGGCTGAATGAAAAAAAGTGAAGAAATCTCTGCCAGAAAAAGTGTGTAGTATGCCCACTATTAGAATGTACCACCCTGCATCCACCCAGTTCTAATGGTGGGCACACATTAGGTTGCACAGTGCCACATGTACCAGATTGTACAAATGTCTAAATAGTGGCACGCTTGAGTAAAAATGGTCCACATATAAGTGGTACCCCATATGGAAAAAGGATGACACCAAGTTCCAAACTATCTTGCCACTGCTCCCCATGTAGTTTGGGCATCCGGGGGCTCCACATGACTATATTTTTCCTGATAAATCCAAAACTTATATGTATAGCCTGTTGCCCTCTCACAGGTCTTCTACATCTTGACCCCATATCTGGCACTCTTGCTGGGGAGAAATGCAAGGCGGCCAGAAAAATTAATGAGGGACTCATCAACGCAGATTTTTTGCTGGGGAGTATAGACATCTGCAAATTTTTGGTTAAGGTGATTTGCGAGGTGGTGAATTTTGTGGAGTCGGTCAAATTCAGGGTCACCTCGAGGACGACAGAGTGTGTTGTCATTGAAATGCATAAAACACATTATACTCTCATATCTATGCCTGGCCATGGCAGCAGAGAACACAGGCATATGATGAATCGGTTCTGTGGACCAATACAACTGCAATTAATTTTTTTTAGTAATGCCCATGTTGAGGGTTAGGTCCAAAAAAATTTTAATTCGGAAACCGTAATGGGTTTCCATGCAAATGGTCTGGCAAGGTTTGAATTTGGGTTGGCGGTGATAAATTGTTGTGCATATAAATTGCTTTGATCCACAATCAATGCATACAGATATTCTGTAAAAAACAGCTCCAAAAAATCAAGGGGAGTAGTTAAATTTGCTGTTTCTACCTGAATTCAGGGTTGGGCAGTGAATGGGGGAAGTACGGGTGCTGCAGAATTTGTGGGCTGCCAATCGGGATTTGCAAGCACATCAGGAAGGATACTAGGGGCTCTAAGGGCCTGTGTGCGAATTCTTGGTGGTTGCGGGACAATACTTGTGCTAACCACTGCACCAGCTTGTACTGCACGTATGTGACTCGCCACATCACCAAGTCATACTGTAGTGCTGGTATTATTATTATTATTTTACAGGATGTATATAGCGCCAACTGTTTGCTCAGCGCTTTACAATATAACGTGAGACAATACAGCAACAAGAACAGCAACAGTTCAATACAAGAGAGTTAGGAGAGCCTGATCCTGGGAGCTTACAATCTAAGAGGTATATGAAAGACCAGGATGTACTAGGCCACTAGTGCTCTCTAGTTCAACAAAAGGTAGCATGGCACTAGTACTGGCAATTTGCTACATATGAGAGTCATCAAAATTTACCAGCAAGTGCTAATAGACATCAGGCCTGATTCTGCGAACACTGCGGTTTTGTGTGCAGTGTATCAAGTGACAGTGACCTACTGACACTGCACTTGCTGGGGGAGAAGGGGGGGTAAGCGTAGGGGCTAAAAGCAGGTGCTGGTAGGTTCCGGGGCTGATCCCGCCAACGCTGTATTTTTGGGAAGCTATACTAATGTGAACGCTGGTATAGTGCTGATCTGATCAAAGATATTGATCCGTTCAAACACTGTACTAGCAATGGAGGTTTATTGTGTATGAGCGTGTTCCAGGCAATCAAGGGGTTAAATGTGATTACTGGTGTACTGAAGGGCAATCTGAGGCTATCTAGGAGGGGTGTGAAAACCATGGGAGTGCAAATCACATATACTGTATATATGTATATATACAGTGGGGATCGAAAGTTTGGGCACCCCAGCTAAAAATTTGTATTAATGTGCATAAAGAAGCCAAGGAAAGATGGAAAAATCTCCAAAAGGCATCAGATTAGACATTCTTATGATATGTCAACAAAAGTTAGATTTTATTTCCATCATTTACACTTTCAAAATAACAGAAAACAAAAAAATGGCGTCTGCAAAAGTTTGGGCACCCTGCAGACTTAAAATCTTGTACTGCCACCTTTGGCAAGTATCACAGCTTGTAAACGCTTTTTCTAGCCAGCCAAGAGTCTTTCAATTCTTGTTTGAGGTATCTTTGCCCATTCTTCCTTACAAAAGTCTTCCAGTCCTTTGAGATTTCTGGGCTGTCTGTCACGCACTGCTCTTTTAAGGTCTATCCATAGATTTTCAATTATGTTGATGTCAGGAGATTGTGAAGGCCATGGCAAAACCTTCAGTTTACGCCTCTTGATGTAATCCCCCGTGGTTTTCGAGGTGTGTTTAGGATCATTATCCATTTGTAGAAGCCATCCTCTCTTTAACTTCAGGTTTTTCACAGATGGCATCAAGTTACCATACAAAATTTGCTGAAATTTTATTGAATCCATTTTTCCTTCTACTCGTGAGATGTTCCCTGTGCCACTGGCTGCAACACAACCCCAAAGCATGATTGATCCAACCCCATGCTTAACAGTTGGACAGAGGTTCTTTTCATTAAATTCTGTGCCCCTTCTTCTCCAAACGTACCTTTGCTCATTCCGGCCAAAAAGTTTAATTTTAACCTCATCGGTCCACAGAAATTGTTTCCAAAATGCATCAGGCTTGTCTATATGTTCATTTGCAAATTTCAAACGGTGATTTTTGTGGTGAGGACGTAGAAGAGGTTTTCTTCTGATGACTCTTCCATGAAGACCATATTTGTACAAGTATCTCTTTATAGTGGAAGAGTGTACCACAACTCCAGTGTCTGCCAGATCTTTCTGGAGGGATCGTGCAGTCAAACGTGGGTTTTGAATTGTTTTTCTCACAATCCTGCGAGCTGTTCTGTCTGATATTTTTCTTGGTCTTCCAGATCTTGCTTTAACTTCCACTGTTCCTGATGACTGCCATTTCTTAATTAGATTCCGAACAGAGGATATTGACATCTGAAAACGCTTTGCTATCTTCTTATAGCCTTCTCCAGCTTTGTGAGCGTCAACTATTTTCAGTTTCAGTTTTCTAGACAACTGCTTAGAAGAACCCATGGTGCTGATTGTTGGGGCAAGGTCAGATGAGTCTGGGCATTTAAAACCTTTGAGATTGACATCATCTGGTCTTCCCAGATGATGATTGAGAACAATCCCTGACACTGGCAGGTCTCAGCTTTGCAAAGGGGGCAGTGCATGCTATAAATTCTGCAGGGTGCCCAAACTTTTGCAGATGCCATTTTTTTGTTTTCTGTTATTTTGAAAGTGTAAATGATGGAAATAAAATTTAACTTTTGTTGACATATTATAAGAATGTCTAATCTGTAATTTGATGCCTTTTGGAGATTTTTCCATCTTTCCTTGGCTTCTTTATGCACATTAATACAAATTTTTAGCTGGGGTGCCCAAACTTTCGATCCCCACTGTGTATATATATATATATATATATATATATATATATATATATATATATATATATGTGTGATTTTGTGCACCCGTGCTGCCCTGTAGCAGTATTTCTGCTATAGGTAGGTCAGGAAGCAGTTACAGAAGCGGTTTGTGTTACGGCGCTGCATTACTTTATCTGACAATTGCACGGTCATGCAACACTGCAACAACATGAAATGTATGTAATTTTTTTCCCCAGGAATTGAGCTTTCTTTTGGTGGTATTTGATTGCTGTTTTTTTTTTATTTTTTGCACTATAAAAAAACCCAACAATTTTGAGAAAAAAAACAATATTTTGGACTTTTTGCTATAAAACATGTATTCTGTGACATGTCTTTGCTAAAAAAAAACCCAACACGTGTAAATTAATTAGTTTATTAAGTTATAGCATGCACAAATAGCGGTATAGATACTGTATTTTTTTTATACTAATAATAGCTGCGACTTATGGCAGGACTGCGGGACTGCAGTGGACATTCTGACACTGGGGGGGAACTGACTTGGGGTCAGTGACATCCCCAGTGACACCAATACAGTGATCAGTGCAAAAAAAAAACACTGACACTGTACTAATGGCACTGGGGAGGAAGGGATTAACATTTTAGGCAATCAAAGGGTTAACTGTGTGAGGGGAGTGTTTTACTAGGGGGCGGCGGTGTGTTCTTGACAGTTACACACTGTCCCAGAAAGCTAAGATCTGCTCTCCGGAACAGTGTGCTGGAAACTGACAGGGAGGAGAGCTGCATTGAAAACAATGCAGGTCTGCTCCCTGTCAGTGTTTGCTGGCAATCACCGGGCTCTGGCAGGGTAATCACCAACCGGGACCCGGTGATTGACCCCCACGGCCGCGATCGGTCTCACGGGTGGGGCGGTTGCACACCTCGCACGCGTCCCCTAGCATGTAAACAGGATGACGTTTATAAACGTGATCCTGCGCACAGGGGCTGCTTTGCCACAGTATATGTACTGTGGGCGGTCCCCTGGTGGTTAACCTGTAACTGCACACAACAATAGCTACACAGCTCCCAAAAAACAGCATGTCTGAAAAAAGAATTTTGGCATCCGTTACAGTCAGATTTTACCAATCCTTACACTGTAAAACACGTTATATGTGTGACTTTAAAGTTTCAAGGCAAGTCTACATACTGTACCACAATTGGAAGAAAACTCCAAAATCTTGCTTCTACAAGGAAGAGACATCTCAAGAGTCTACAAGATAAAAGAACAGCACACAGGTGGTTTTCATAATGATCCTTATGCCCAAAAGACTGAATTAGTTTGGGTTGTTGTCGGTGCTCCTCGTTCTATGTAAGAAAGAGAATTCACTCAGTGTACGCGTTTCTAAAGTTATTGTTGAGTGAATTCAAGAATCCTGTCCTTTCATCTGTCAATACTTGTGCTACAGGAGGTCAAAAGAGAAACACGCTCATCCAACAAGATTTCCTGTGAGTGATCAAGTCCATATCAGAGAATTATCTTACAGCAACGTCAGTGAAATGATTTATCATAATACTACTGTAACACCACTCCATTTATTTTTGGTGGGGGTACACTTTGCTGTTTGCTAAGGATTTCGCACATTGGTAGGGCTCTACCAGACACTCTGTATATATTGTAAATTGTGTATATATTTTGTGCTAAAAGTATTTTGCTACTGCTAATGTATTTGTATATACCTTTAATTGACAATATGTTGAATGCCACATCGCCTTTGTTAATTTTAAACCCCCCTTTTCCCTTCCAACCTTTGGTGGATACTCTGTCCTATTTTTATAAATAGCTTTTGCTTGGAGTCTTATGCTCAAGATAGTGAGGATGTGGCCTAGTTTTGGTGGGGTGTGAATGTAGCACCCTCCTAGATAGGTGCTAGGATTAGTTAGATTTAGTGCTGGCTCACTTTGTTCAGTGGAGATGTGTGTGTGTTTGTTATGTAAATTTAGCTTGCCTCACTGTAACCAGTGTGGCTGCAATTGTCTGGCAGGTAAATTTAGTTCTCCTTACTGTACCCAGTGCAGTTGATTAGTTAGGTCAGTTGACTGATCTCAGCTGCTGCTATTCTGATACCCGTCACTCTGCTTTCCAGACAGTTGTTGAATTCCCTGGAACATAGGTGTGGAGCTATGCAGATGGCAGTATGACTGACTATTTATGTAGTCCTTTCCAATCCCAGGGTGCAGGCCCTAAAGAATTCAGGGTAACTGTATAATGCTCTGAGAAGACTGAGCTCTTAGTCTTTTCCTGCAGTAGATTAGTCCAGCCTGCAGGGCTGCTGCTCTTCAAGGCAATGCTGCCATGTGCTTGCCTGGATACAGAAGCTACAGAGAGCTGCCTGAAGGGTTGTCTACTAAAGATTTAGTCGGGTATCACATGAGAAAGGTGGCGCATGGATGTTGGCAGGAGGCAACCAACCTCCCCTGGACATTTTGTGAGTACAGACTGCTGTGAGAGATCTTAGAGACTTTTAGGCTGCTGCCACCCCTCTTGTGCTAGAATCAGCTGTGAGTTTGTCTAAAGGGAAAATTGGCTGGTCTTCTAAAGAGCTTGGTCTATCTAGTTCTCTGTGAATGGACTTTTGCTGCTGTAAAGGAAGAACTTTGTGTGCTGTTAACGGCTTCTATTACAAATCCAGGTCCACAGTTTGCTATATGCAAGGACTTTGGCTTCAGATTTATAGAAAGGAGTATCCCACTCAATTACTTCAACCCTATCCAAGTTCTCCAAAAATAAATACAACACCCCTAGACTGGTTATTGATGTAGCACTACCCGCTTAGGACTTTCTAGAGAATTGGTTCTCGCTATAGTCCTTCACAGCCAGGCGACACGCATTCCTCATAGACTTGCATCCAGGAGACAGTAACCAGTCCTTAAGCATGATTTTTTTGATGTTATTAAGGGATAAATAACTTGGATGGGGTAAGGGGTGTAGGAGATGCCCAAGGGAACCGCAGCTGAGGACAACTACCTGGAACTATGTACACGTCTTTACACGTCTCTTCTTGGAGAGCTCTTCAGCCTTTCCTGATGTACGACCCCAGATAATCTCCTCTATACAGCTGTCTGAAGGAATCCCTGGGCAAAGGGGATCCAGTGCCTGCCTTTTTAAGATAAACAGTTCCGAATAAGGAGCTAATCATGTTTTTCACCAGAGTGCTGCTTTCCAATTTAACTAGCCCAGGGAGTGTAAGATGACACAGTCCTGTTCCTATGAGCTGGTAGGTTAGTAGCTGCTTTCAGGCCTTCCGCTGGGCTAGCTCCTTACCTGTTGCATAGGTGGTCCTCGCTCTGGGGGCCGATGAGGTCTGAGCTTTCTTCATCTCCAGCACCACTGCCTGGAGGTGGACCCCTTCCCAGCTGGGCCCCCTCCCAGGCACCTGCACCTCAGCCTTCTCACTCCATCTTCCACCTGAACGTTTCTGCTGCTGAGCAGGCTCTATAACATTTAAAGGCTGACCTGGCCCCATGCCAAGCCTTCTGCTTGGGGATTGGCCAGGGTCCCCTAAGTGTGCAGGCCAGCCCCTCCTCACCCTTGTCCACTGCTTCTAGAATCTTCTCCAAGATTTTAGAGCAGGGACAAGTATCAGGGAACTGACCTGTAGAGCCTCTCAGCCCTGACCTGAATTTAACCCTGCTAACTATTACACCCAGGCTTCTAATCAGCCCTGCTAACTAAAAATGTTCAATAGATGTCCAGGAATCTACTAATGCGAAGATCATGCATGACTGTACTGATATTCACCAGTTCATGGACCTTGCAACTACCAACTTTAAATCACCATCTATTTGGCAGATACCACCGAGTTTCTAACAGTGATCCAGCTGCTAGTTCTTTCATTTCATGTTGGTACTTTCAACATTGGAATTAAAGTTATCAACTGCAAAACACTAATGTCTCTTTGTGTAGAGTGTCCTAGCGAGAGCCCCAAGGGCTTTGATGCTTCATAACTGCAATAGCGACTTGACTCAAGCTGAAATTCAGTGCATATCTATCTACTTAGATCCAAGCAGACACCTCAGGCAAAACAGAGCTAAACAAAGGGTGTTCATCTCCCGAAACGCGTCAGCTATCCCTATGCAGGGTGCAGTATTGCATTGGTCTGTTGTCGTGGACTACCTGTTCTGTTTTTATTCACTTCTGGGTTTGTGAGTATATATCTATTTGTTTTCTTAATAAATACGTGGTGTACCACGGTAATGCACGATGAGAGTGCACCCTTGTCTGCTTTTTTCCCTTCACTGGAACTAAGGGGCCAAGCCCAACCCCTGAAAAAACAATCCCTCACCATAATCCTCCCTCCACTAAACTTTACACTTGGCACTAAGCAGTCAGGAAAGTAAAGTTCTCCTGGCAACTGCCAAACCCAGACATCCATCGGATTTCCAGACAGAGAAGTGTGATTCTTCACGCCAGAGAAGGAGAATGTCACAGCACAGGGAGGATCACCAATATGAGTCCAAAAGTTTTAATGAATGATCACATAGTTACAGCAAGGCAATGTTTCTTAGTCTCACAGGACCCCTTCATCAGGCATGCGAGACTCCGAAACATTGCCTTGCTGTAACTATGTGATCATTCACTAAAACTTTTGGACCCATATTGGTGATCCTCGGTGTGCTGGTGACATTCTCCCTTGCTAATTCTGTTTGGTTCCAGCCGACGGTTGCTGCAGCACCCACTTATACACACAGCAATTTTTAACACAGGAACGCGTGCATTTGGATTGTACACTTGCATTCTTCACAGCAGCAGGGAACACGTCTTCACTGCTCTAGAGTCTACAACACTGCATCCCACGCTTTGTATTGTAATTGGTGATGTAAGGCTTGGATGCAGCTGCTCAGCCATGGAAATCCATTCCATGAAGCTCTCTACGCACTGTTGTTGTGCTAATCTGAAGGCCAGATGAACTTTGGAGGTCTTTAGCTATTGACTCTGCAGACAACTGGCGACTTTTGTGCACTGTTGCTTCAGCACGCGCTGACCCAGATCTATCATTTTATGTGGCCTACCACTTTGTGGCTGAATTGCTGTAATTCCCAGTTGCTTCTACTTTGTTATAATAACACTAACAGTTGACTGTGGAATATTTAGTAGCAAGGAAAAAAGGATGGACTTATTGCTCAGGTGACACCCTATCAAGGTACCATGCTTGAATAAACTGAACTCTTGAGAGTGACACATTCTTTCATGAATGTTTGTAGAAGCAGTCTATATGCCTAGGCCTAGGTGCTTGATTTTATACACCTGTGGCCATAGCGGTGAGTGGAACACCTGAATCCAATGTTTTGGAGGGGTGTCCCAATACTTTTGGCAAAATAGCGTGTGTATGTAATGTATGTGTGTGTGTATATGTATGTGTATAGTATATATATATATATATATATATATATATATATATTGTGACAGGAAGGCAGGAAGAACTAAGGGATGTGTCCAGGATGGGAGGTATATTTGTCCCAGGTTCATGCTTTACACTGACTGTTTCTCCCTTTGTGCTGTGTAGTGAGCCTGTTTGGCTCACTGATTATGTAATTAACTCAGGTGTAGTAGGTTAAGGGCTCTGGGCTCTATAAAACTCCCAGGCTGCTTAGAGAGGATACTCCAACTTGGAACCAGTTTGCTGTGCAGGACAGACTGGGGAGCAACCAACCAAACAATACTGCGGGGAGAGTAAATCTGTGTGATCTTGGACTAGGAGAAGCTCTGTGTGAACCCCCCGTGTCTGAGCAGTGATAGGCTGTATCCAGACAGGCAGATAGGAACCTGTGTGTGCAGTTAGATGCCCAGTGTGGCAAGGCTTTATTTTCTGTTTGTATTTGTTTTACTGTTTTTGAATTTATGCACCTTGTGTTCACCAGACTTGTAAATAAAGCACAACTTTATGCACCAAGATCCTGCTGTCGCATTGAGCTTCTTTCACCTTGATCTGACTCATCCAGGGGGTCAAGCACAGCTCGCTACTGGCCTAATCCCTCACATATGGTGGAGGTTTGCGAGGCAGGTAAAGTAAGGCCAGCATGGAAGAGATCCTGAGACAGCTTGCTTTGGCAAATGCAAATCAGCAGCAAACAAATGCAAGTTTGCAACAGAGCCTTGCAGCCCAGCAGCAAGCCCTGGAACAGATGGAGGCGCACCATTGGGAATTGTTGGAACGGCAGGAACGGATACACCAAGATCAAATTGCGGCCATCATGAAACAGCTTCAGCAGAGGCAGCAGACTGAGGCTGGGAGTGATTCTACTACCATACCATCTTTCCGTGTAAGTTACCTGCTGCCAAAGATGACTACAGATGATGACCCTGAGATGTTTTTGACCACTTTTGAAAGTGCAGCTGAAAAAGAAAGTTGGTCTAAAGAACAGTGGGCTGGACTCGTGGCCCCCTACTATCCGGTGAGTCCCAAAAGGCTTATTTTGACCTCGAGCCTGAGGAAGCCAAGAACTATGATCGTTTGAAAATGGAAATTTTGGCACAAATGGGTGTAACCTTGGCTGTCCGGGCTCATCGAGTACACAACTGGAGTTATCGGCTGGGAAAACCACCCCGATCCCAAATGTATGACCTGATTCATTTGACCAGGAAATGGTTACAGCCAGATACACTGTCTGGACCAAAGATGGTGGAACAGGTGGTTATGGACAAATTTCTGAGGTCTCTTCCAACTATGGGCAGAAATGGGTGAGTCATTGAGATCCGGAAACAGCGGACAAGCTTGTGGACCTTGTGGAGAGGCACCTAGCAACTGAAAATCTTACGTCTTCCCTCAAGGACTCACGGACTTTCCACCCCAAGACCAGATTATCCCCGGCTATTGGTAAGATTTCACCAAGGGATGGGGGTGGAGAGAATAGAAAAGGGGGAACTAAAGGTACTTTGGGGACTTTTTGTAATGTCTGGCGAGAGCTGCCTGGAAGGCCAAACCCGCAGGAAGTTAGCAGAAGAATAATTTGTTACTGCTCCCGGGAAGAGGGACATATAGCAGCCGATTGCCCAAGTACTGATGAACCAACGCACTGTGACTTTCTTACAGAGAGACGGCAGTCCCTATTTGCAACTATTACATGCACTGCTGAAATTGGAAATGAGAAACCTTTATGCAAAATGTGTATTGATGGTAAAAATGTTGTGTGGTTGGATTCAGGTAGCCTGGTTACCTTGGTCAAAACTGAGCTGGTAACTGGAAAAACCTTGCACCCTAGAAAACTGGCAGTCATTTGCGTTCAAGGAGACACTCGAGAGTATCCTGTGCCAACAGTGTCCTTTGAGACCTCCCTGGGTCATCGAGTGGGTCTGGTTCCCCAACTACCACATGATGCCATTGTGGGAAGGGATTTCCCAAAATTCTGTGAGCTTTGGAATGGCCCAGATTTTCCATTGAATGATCCTTCAGAGCCTGAAGGTTCTCCTATGGAATCCTCTGAGGGTGAGGATTCACCTGAGTTTCCCTTGTCAGTATTAGCAGGGGAAACAGGGCCTAGGGAGGAGCCTACAACCTCGGAAGTGGAACAGCAACCTCTGGTGTTTGATGACTTACACAGAGAAAGTTTTGCCACTGAACAATTGAAGGACCCTACATTACTAAAGGCCCGAGAGAATGTTGTAAAAATAGACGGGGAATTAGTGACTCCTGACGAGAGGATTGCCCTCCCGTACTTCATCATTGAAAGGGACCTATTATACCGGGTGTCACAGAGGGCAGAGGAAACCATAGAACAACTGGTGGTGCCTAAATCTTACCGCAAATTGGTCTTAGAACGGGCCCATGGGCACATTATTGGGGGACATTTAGGAGCTGAAAAAAACAGAGAAAGAATCTTACAGAGGTTCTATTGGCCTGGAATCACTAAGGAAGTAAAAATGTACTGTTCTTCCTGGCCAGTGTGTCAGATTTCTTCCCCAATGCCACATTTTCGCAGTCCTTTGGTTCCCCTGCCCATCATTGAGGTCCCTTTTTGAGAGGATCGCCATGGATCTGGTTGGCCCCTTGCTAAAGTCCGCTAGAGGGCACCAACACATCTTGGTGATATTGGACTATGCCACCCGTTACCCAGAGGCAATTCCTCTCCAAAACACTTCTGCCAAAACAATTGCCAAAGAGCTATTTCAAATTTTCAGCCGTGTAGGCCTTCCCAAAGAAGTACTAACTGATCAGGGCACCCCGTTTATGTCCAAGGTAACTAAAGAACTTTGCAAACTTATGAAGGTGGCCCAACTCTGTACTTCAGTGTATCACCCTCAGATAATTGGGTTGATAAAAAGGTTTAACAAAACGTTAAAACAAATGTTGAAGAAGGTAGTCGATAAAGATGGAAAAAATTGGGATTGTCTACTACCTTACTTAATGTTTGCGATCAGAGAGGTTCCCCAATTGTCCACAGGGTTCTCTCCCTTTGAGCTGCTGTATGGGAGACACCCACGGGGGCTGTTGGACATTGCAAGGGAAACATGAGTGAGTGAGAGTTCCCCTCATAGAAGCGTAATTGAACATGTGGCCCAAATGCAAGACAGAATTACACAAGTAATGCCTATTGTGAAGGAACATATGACTCAAGCCCAGTTGGCTCAACAAAGAATTTACAATCGTGGGGCTCGGATCTGTTCTTTTTCACCTGGTGATAGGGTCTTGGTGTTGGTCCCCACGGTTGAAAGTAAATTCCTGGCCAAATGGCAGGGCCTATTGGAAAAACTGGGTGACGTGAATTGTAAAATTAGCCAACCAGGAAGACAAAAACCTGAGCAGCTGTACCACGTAAATTTGCTAAAACCATGGAAGGATAGGGAATCCTTGGTCACTGAGACTGCCCCGATTCCTGCTCCACCTACCTTGGAAGACCCAGAGGTCGGGGTAGCAGAGACTCTATCAAAAACAGAGCAACAAGAAGCTAGAGAATTTGTGCTTCGCAATAAAGAGAAATTCTCACAATACCCTGGGTGGGTGTCCAGGATTGAGCATGACATTATTACCCCCCCAGGGGAAAGAGTCAAGTTAAAACCCTATTGTATTCCAGAAGCTCGGCGAGAGGCAATTCACCAAAAAACAAAAAATATGCTTGAACTGGGGGTTTTAGAGGAGTCGAATAGTGAATGGTCCAGTTCTACTGTGTTAGTGCCCAAAGCAGATGGAAGTTGGCGGTTTTGTAATGATTTTCACCCACTGAATAAAATCACTAAATTTGACACCTATCCCATGCCCCACATAGAGGAACTGATTGATGGTCTAGGGATATGACAACACTGGACCTGACCAAAGGGTATTGGCAGATTCCTCTTTCGGAATCAGCCAAGGAAAAATTTGTGACTCCAGAAGGTTCTTTTCAGTATTGTAGGATGCCGTTTGGGTTGCAGAAAGCTTCGGCCACATTTCAACGGGTGATGGATAAGACCCTCCGGCCCCATCGAGCCTATGCGGCGGCATACTTGGATGATGTGGTCATCCATAGTGAAGATTGGGGCTCACATTTAACGAAAGTCCAGGCAGTATTAGATGCTATCTGGAAAGCTGGGTTTACAGCCAACCCAAGGAAATGTACCATTGGGTTAGAGGAAGCCAAGTATCTGGGATATACCATTGATAGAGGTCTGATAAAGCCCCAGGTCAACAAAGTTGACGCTATACGCTATACTAAGCTGGCCACGCCCCACCAACAAGAAGCAGGTACGAGCTTTTTTGGGAATTGCTGGTTATTACCTGCAGTTTATTCCTCATTTTGCCTCACAGGCTGCTCCCCTGACCAATTTGACAAAAGGGAAGGAGTTTGTCATGGTCAAGTGGACCCCTGAAGCAGAAGCAGCTTTTGAGGGATTAAAACAGGCCTTATGTAGACAGCCAGTGTTGTATTCCCCTGATTTTTCAAGGGATTTTGTGGTCCAGACCGATGCCTCAGATGTTGGGTTAGGAGCTGTGTTGTTTCAATTCTTCAAAGGGAAAGAACACCCCATCATTTACCTCAGTCGGAAATTAAAGCCCCATGAAGTGCCAGGGAGCGAGGAGCCAGACACACAAGGAGGTGCAATTAAAGGTAGGTTTATTATACAAAAACAAGACAGAGTCTATGCAAGTCCAACAGCAACAGCGGATGACTTGGTAGGACAGTAGCCAGGAAGGATGGTCGCCAGAGCCGGGGTCAGAAGCCAGGAAGGATGATCGCCAGAGCCGAGGTCTTGCCAAAGCCGAGTCGGTATCCAGGAGAGCAATGAGAAACTAAACAGGAGCTTGCTGCTGTGCAACAGACAGGACACGAATGCAATGGACAGCTACAAACAGCAGACTTATATGTGATAAGCCGCCACCTCCTGGGGGAGGAGCTGCAGAGGGCTGAAAGCATAAAGGATCCCACAATGCTTTGCAGACACCTAAGATGGATGCTAGCACATGGAGCAGCAAAAGCCCTGAGGAAAGGTAGGACCTTGACATGAAGAAAATTACTCCACCATTGAGAAAGAATGCTTAGCAATAAAGTCGGCTTTAGATTCTCTCCGGTACTATCTCTTGGGAAGACAGTTTGAACTGCTAACAGATCATGCTCCCTTAAAGTGGATGGCACACAACAAAGAGACCAATAGGAGAGTGAATAGGTGGTTCCTGTCTCTTCAAGAATTTAGTTTTGTCATAAAACACCACCCCGGTGCTAGAATGGGGAATGCAGATACCCTGTCCCGAGTGCACGCTTAGCAACTTGTGTTCCAACCCCAAGGTTGAAACGGGGGGGGGGGTATGGGACAGGAAGAACTAAGGGATGTGTCCAGGATGGGAGGTATATTTGTCCCAGGTTCATGCTTTACACTGACTGTTTCTCCCTTGGTGCTGTGTAGTGAGCCTGTTTGACTCACTTATTATGTAATTAACTCAGGTGTAGTAGGTTAATGGCTCTGGGCTCTATAAAACATCCAGAGGATGCTCCAACCTGGAACCAGTTGCTGTGCAGGACAGACTGGGGAGCAACCAACCAAACAATACTGCGGTGAGAGTAAATCTATGTGATCTTGGACTGTGTGAACCCCGTGTGTCTGAGCAGCGATATGCTGTATCCAGACAAGCAGATAGGAACCTGTGTGTGCAGTTAGATGCCCAGTGTGGCAAGGCTTTATTTTCTGTTTGTATTTGTTTTGCTGTTTTTGAATTTATGCACAGTGTATTCACCAGACTTGTAAATAAAGCACAACTTTATTCACCAAAATCCTGCTGTCGTGCTGAGCCTCTTTCACCATGCTCTGACTCATCCAGGGGTCAAGCACAACCAGCTACTGGACTAATCCCTCACAATATATACACATATATATATATATATATATATATATATATATATATATATATAATATCTCCAGCTAAACCATTGACTGGAAGCTAAAATTAGTTTCTGGGATATTTAAAATAGAATTTCCCCCAGAGGATTGAAATTTAAATAATTTATACTGCAGTTAAAATTACTTTACATCAACTCCTGTGCTAACCACACCTGTTATCAGACTAAACAATTTAGCTGGAGCTGTAAGGCTAGTACAAGGTAGCTGAAGAAAATGAAAGTTATAGTTATCAATATGAATTCTATGGTGTCAATTATGTCTGCTTTCAGGCAGCTCACTTCAGTGTGTGTCTGTGTCCGTCTGTTGTTCCTTGTCTCCTGTCTTGTCTTGTCCTGTCTTTTTGGTGATGTGTCCTCATCTCTCTCCGACTCCTACATTTATCCCCCCCCCCCCAAAAAAAAACCTAGGCAGGCAAAGCATATCTTCACTTAAAAATGACATCAGCCTAGGTGTCATTTTCTCTACTAATTGATTTCAGTTACCTGAAGGGGGCAGTACAGGGGATGACCAAGAGACTACAGACAGCACAGGGGGTGACAAAGAGACTGCAGACAGTACAGGGGATGACCAAGAGACTGAAGACAGTACAGGGGATGACCAAGAGACTGAAGACAGTACAGGGGATGACCAGAGACTGCAGACAGTACAGGGGATGACCAAGAGACTGCAGACAGTGCAGGGGATGACCAAGAGACTGCAGACAGTACAAGGGATGACCAAGAGACTGCAGACAGTACAGTGGATGACCAAGGGACTGTAGACAGTACAGGGGATGACCAGAGATTGCAGACAGTACAGGGGATGACCAGAGACGACAGACAGTACAGGGGATGACCGAGAGACTGCAGACACAGTACAGGAGATGACCAGAGACTGCGGACACAGTACAGGAGATGACCAGAGACTGCGGACACAGTACAGGAGATGACCAGAGACTGCGGACACAGTACAGGAGATGACCAGAGACTGCGGACACAGTACAGGGAATGACCAGAGACTGCGGACACAGTACAGGGAATGACCAGAGACTGCGGACACAGTACAGGAGATGACCAGAGACTGCGGACACAGTACAGGGAATGACCAGAGACTGCGGACACAGTACAGGGAATGACCAGAGACTGCGGACACAGTACAGGGAATGACCAGAGACTGCGGACATAGTACAGAAGACCAGAGACTGCAGACAGTGCAGGGGATGACCAGAGACTGCAGACAGTAAAGGAGATTACCAGAGACTGCGGACCTTTGGGGAGGTAGGGGGAGCGGGTACCTGAATTTGACAGGTACCCGCTCCCACTTCCGCGGAGTTATCCTCCCTTTAGTGTGGGCACCCGGCTGTGACAGCCAGGTGCCCACTGCGCATGTGCGAGAAGCGCTGCGCTTTGTGAATGGTCCGGCGTCTTCTGGGAACTGTCACGTGTCACCGGAAGACTGTACTGAGCTGGACCGAGGAACAGGTAAGGTTTTGCTGCAGAGAAGAGTCGAGCAGCCGGCCCGGTATTCTGACACGGCAGCGGCGAGAATACCGGACCGGCAGCTCCATATTCGCTCCATAAGATGCACTGATCTTTTTCCCCCTTTTTGGTAATTCTTTATAATGTTAAAAACTTATTATCCACAATACACCAATATGTATTAATATGTATTAATTGTTAAAACTAATTAATATATATATATATATATATATATATATATACAGTATATCCCTCTTGTATTGAACTGTATTGTTGCTGTATTGTCTCCTTTTATATTGTACAGCGCTGAGCAAACTGTTGGCACTATATAAATCCTGTATAATAATAATAATATATAACTAGAATATAGTAATATAAAACCTGAATTACTTAAGTAATATGTAAAAAGGAATACAGTGAGCGCAAAGGGAGAAATTATGCCAGCTGCTAGCACAAAAGGACAACCCACTTCATCCACATAAACATGTAATAGAAAAAATGTACAGCGCTATGGTGAATATCATAAGGGACGTGAAAAATTATATATAACATAAAAATGGGTGACATGCGTGACCAAAAAATCAGTGCATATAAAATATATCAATAAAGCACAAACAAACAATATCTATGCATAGTGTCCAGAATAAATGACGTGACATCAAGTGGTGGGTGAATCCGTAACAATTCTTCCTCCTAATGCGCTCACATGAAGCATAGAATAAATGCGCATTCAAAATAGGAAAACATGCAGAAGGTAAAGCTTATCCACAGCCAGAATGGATATATGACATGTACTGCTTAACTCTGTATAGAGTTCTCCAAAGTAAAACTGATAATTCTCCCACAGTGTGGCTCGATCTCTGAATATAAAATGGCCAAACCTTGAAGGGAAAAGTTTACAAAAGGAGCCCAGAGAGAACCGCTTATGGTGTAGTAAGTTTTATTAAAGCATAAAATAGCATCCACGTGGAGCATAAAACAAATCCACTTACAAAGATGGCTGCCGGACCATCGTATGGACTTGACGGCATGACGTCAACACATAGGCTCCTCCCAAAAAAAACTTAGGCGGGCAAAGCTTACCTTCACCTAAAAATGACATCAGACTAGGTGTAATTTTTTCTACTAATTGATTTCAATTACCTGAACGGGGCAGTATAGGATTAGGAATGATATTGGGTTTCTGTGAAATTTCTTCTGTGTCATGTCAAAAGTTGACCTTTAACCCCAGCTAGTAAGAAAAACTCTAAATATTGAGATAAGATTTCTTTTGACAGAGTTGGTCAGACATGCTGGGACTAAAGTCACTGAAAATAACTTAAGTGATTCTGAAGAAAAAAAAATCTACCTACCTTATCTTACAAAAAGTTGAGGTAATTTTACTGAGACTTCTTATTATCTCACGTCTTCTGTAACATGCCAACATTGTAATATAATTAACTCAAACTAATTCTTTATATTGTTAAAAACATAATATCCACAAAACACCAATATGTATTAATTGTTAAAACCAATTACTATAGATTTTATGTATATATATATATATATATATATATAAAACTAGAATATAGTAATATAAAACCTGAATTACTTAAGTAAGCAAGTATTCACTTCATGTAATTCTAATAATACTGTGACGCAACGCAGTGCCCGACCCCTGCCCTTCTTACCAACTCATGACGAAGGACCAGCCGATCTCACACCACAATGTCACTTACATAACAATGCCACTCTCAGCTGCACCCTGCACAAAGATTTTCCAGCTCCCGGTACCACATTATTTGTGCAAGCAACCTGAGATTGATTGCCACTGGGTTAATTAATTACGCAATTAACCCTTCAAACTCCAAACTGCCACCAGATAGCTTTGGGCCTATCAACCCTTTACAATGTTAGGGAGAACAAATGTGAACACTAAATATCTGCAACACACACTGTCACAAGTAAATTCAGAGGATTACAATATACAGTAGTACTCTTCAAGAGACAGGGATTCTTACTTTGCATTAAAAGGCTTAGAGATAGTTATAAGACTTTTCAAAATAGGGTTTATTAATGAAAAGGTCAAATTGGAGCTGCTTGACAAAGGAGGCAGAGCTTATGAAACACGTTGCGGCACGCCCATGTGCACCTGTCACATCTCCCGATCACCCAGCAGGAATGAACAGAGAGATGCCATGGAGTCAATTGCAGTGGGTCTCTCCCCATGTCATGCAGTAATTCTTGGCTCCACTATCTTAGTGACCCTTGGCTCCACTGTTCCTGCACACTGCATGTTTTTCAGATGTTATTCGTGGGGGATTTATATGTAAGTGCTATTGTAATAAAGTCTCTAAGTTTTTAACCCACGCTGATCTAGCACCCTGCTTGTTCTTTTTGTATTCAACCATTTCACCTGTTTCATCTCTTAATCTCTCCACGAAGTTTGCTGATTTCTGTTTCCTTCGTCTTCTCTTTACATATTCCCTGGTCTATTCCCCCATTGGTATCTTTCTTTTGCCACCTTCTTTTGTTTCTTGCTCCATAAAATCCTTTAATTCTGGTATAAATCTGTGTCTGACTTCTTTTTATGTAGCTATTCTAATTCATATAGTTCTTCTATCTTATCTACCTTATACTCTCCTCCCTCATTTTTTTATTTTCAGCCCCTATGGAGATCAGAATACCTCTTATATAAGCGTTGTCTGCTTTCCATATTGTTGTTACCAAGACCTCCTCTGTCTCAATTGACTGAAAGTATTGCTCAATTTATTTTTTTAACCTCAATTCAGTCTCTTGAACCTGTAAGAGCGTCTTGTTTAACTTCCACATATTTATCTTATTCCGTTCCCCATGTTGACACAATTTCACCATGACAGGAGCGTGATCTGATATTGATATCACTTCAATGTCAGCCATAACTAATGACTTCAAAAATGTATGTTATATCATTTTATATATAATCTAATCTTGAATTCGTCTTATGTACCGATGAATAAAATGTATAACCTCTTTCCCCCAGATGTTTAATCCTCCAGGCGTCCCTCGGCTGACATTGATGTAACATTTTTCTAATGGACTTTAATTGTTTATCTCCTTCCCTCTTTCCTTTAGACGATGTATCCAACTGAGGGTCCATACAAAAATTAAAATCTCCTGCCACAATCAACTTACCCTTTTTTAATGTTCATTAGCTTTCTTAACATATCTTCCAAAAATACAGTTGGGTTTTTAATGGGAGAGTAGATATTTGCCAGTGTACATTCCATTTAAATTCCCTCTCACAAACAAATATCTACACTCTGGGTCAGTCAACCTATCTTTGATATTAAATCTCACATTCTTTGCTATCCCGATTGCTACCCCCTTAGCATGCTTTATTGGTGTATCGGTGTAATACCAGGTCAGATAGTATTTTAAGTACAGCTTAATATTTGTTTTGTGAATTATATGCATTTCTTTCAAAAATATGATTCCAATATAACGTCCATGAATTTCCCTAAGAATCATTTGTCTTTTTCCCAGGGTATTTAGTCTGTTCACATTGTAGGTCATAAAATTAACTGCATTCATCCCTCCTCATCTTTTTTTTTCCATGCTAACCATATCTGGGAGATTTACCAAGTAACTAGTTTGTGAAGAGATTTCTTCTAGGGGATCTATCTCCCCCCTGATATCTCCCTGACCCCCTCCCCCTACCTATACCGCCCATCTCTCACCTCCCCTCCCTTCATCCCTCCTACGCTTAAAACCCCTTGGCATATTTCTAGCCCTGGAGTCAGATGTGGTTCTGTTCTCACTGTCGACTCCTATTCCAGGGTGGGAGCGCGTACACCTAACCGAACCCCGATCTCTAATCTTTGGGTTCCGGAATCGGTACTTATTACATTTCCTGGTACTCCGCCATCTATTTATATAAACTCTCTGCTTGCATTCCGCATAACTCTTCTTTTATCCCCCGCCCTACCCCACCCCACCTCTCACTCCATCCCCTATGCCCACTTTTTATTTCATTCTTTTTCTAATTCTGTACAGTGCTTAGCCCCTACAGACCATCCCAGTATGTCCACTATCTGTAAGTCAAGTCTTTCACAGAAGTCCCATAAATCTTCTGGGAATCTCAATACACAGAGTGTCCATCTTTCCAGCCCCAGCCAATCAGACATGCTGGAAACCCCAAGTTATATCAGATGTTTTTATTACGCATTTTCTCCAATAATGGTTTCAATGATCTTCTCCTGGCCAGAGTCTCTGGCGCCAGATCTGCAAATATTTGTAGATGTATTTCTCCATGTTTTATTGCAGACATCCCTCTTATCTTCTTCCAGATGATAGCTTTACCTTCATAATCATGCAAAGGAAAAACCACTTCTCTGGGGCTTTCCAGTGGCATCCCTTGGAGTCATCTTATCCTATGGACTCTCTCTATTTTCAATTGGACTGACACTGGTCTGCCTATCAAAGGATTTAACACTTTTCTCATTTCATCCAGCAAATCTTCTCCATTAGAAAACTCTGGTAGGCCCCAGATTCTCAGATTATTCCTTCTGTCTCTATTCTCTTGATCTTCCAGCTTGTATGATAGCTTCCTTTGCTCTCTTCGTATTTCTTCCATCTGCTTTTCCAATTTAATAATTGCTTGAGCATGTTTCTCTATTGTATCCTCTGTTTCCTCTACTCGTGTTAGAACTTGTCCAAAGTCATTATATAATACCTCCATTTAATTTTTTATAGAGTATTCTAATTTTTGCAAACATTTCTGCAATTTCCGTTTTCGTGGGCATTTGCGCACTTGCTCCTTGTTCTATATTTTCTGTTTCTACTTCGCTTTCCATATTTAAAGATTCTCTAGTCTGTCATCAGGAATATTGAGCATGAATTAATCTGGGTTGATCTTTATTATTTCCCAATTTGTATCTTCCCTTTACTCCCTGCTGTCTTTCTGGGGTGTGACCCTCTGGGCTTTTCTCTTGCAGAGGCATATACTTTCTAATTGTGCTTATGCTTGTTTGGGGTGTTTTTATTCCCCCTTCTTTTACGGATCTATTCTTCATTATATTACATTTTGGCTCCTTGTTTACCACTCAAAGAAATGTTTCCAAAATTGCAATAATTTTATGAGACCTGGGTTGACATAGACCTTTCCCTTTCTCCTCTTCTAAGTCCACTGGGTTACCCCTGATTTTTGCTTTCTTCCTCCCCAGCCACCATAAAAAAAAGAGAGGTATGAGCTTTATTCCACAGGCATACACCCTTAGGTACAGTACAACACAGCCTATAGGGATACGCCACTTCTGCAGCAACTCACCACCGCCTCCACCCTCCTCACGATAGGACAGCTTGGTCCCCTCTCCAGCCTCCACTCCCGGTAATGTTCTGCCTGTAGGAGTTGCTGGGGTGGCCAAACATGCAAAGGGGTCACCCTCCATGTGTGTCTCTGCTCCAGCGTTCAATGTTGGCTCCTCTCCTGCTTTTACGCAATGGCTTCTCACAAGAGTCCCCCACCACTGTCATGTGAACTCTCCTAGTGTTCACCGCTCCACCGCACCGGCTCTCCCCATCCAGCCAACTGGGAACTTGAGTTCTCCTCTCTCTCCGGGGACATGCCGCCTCCACCACCAGCTCCACACTGAGGAGGGACACACAGCAGGATGGAGGGACAAGGTAGGGTAGGGTGGCCGCAACACTCAGAGCATTATCTTCAGTGGGTGTCAGGAGCACCAAACCTGGGAACATGAGCTGTAACAACTTTGGAATGCTCTTAGAATCCGTGTTCAGAAACCATGAAAATAGAATATACAGAACAAAATGGCTTCCAGCATGCCCATGTAGAGATGATCAGTTCAGGCCTTCCTGTTTTATTTGGTGAGCCTAGAACAGTTCCGAAATATCCCCCCTTTTTTCTCCATGGTATTCAGGTGAACAACCTAAGACATATCTTGGAAAAAGGTCAGAATATACATCATTTACTCAAGAGAGTGAGGCTTTTCTTCATCCTGGATTGAGGGATGTTTTCCTCTTTTCATCCAAAGAAATAATGGCATGGTGGTGTCTTAATAGAAATGGAATTAACTGCAAAGTAGTTGTTGCCACCATCATACCCAATGTCATAAATACAAAGCTTGCAATCAAGTAACTAATTAATCACTTTGGTCCCTCATTTGTAGACATTGGTTGAGTAGTGTATGGTTTCCTGACGTGTTCCAAAATATCCCGCACTGTTGCTTGAGCTTGGTTTATGTGGGCCGTATACCATTCCTACATTTCCTCAAGTTGTAGGTGGGATATGATGTAGTTTCTCTCAATGGATATCTTTGGATCCAAACTCACAAAGATCTTCTGAGATAATATCTTTCTTTCTGTTAGTAAGAATCCTGGAAAATCTTGTAACATGATTCCTAATGATGGACCTGGTTCAATGATAGTTTCTTACTTGAACTGGATACCAAGGATCACTGTGTCTTTGGTAGTCATCCGCATCTTTACCAAATGATGATCTGGTTTGTTTGGACCTTTAATCTTGATCAATATAAGATCAATATGGATTTGATATGGATTCTATTAAAGAAAAACAGATAGTTTTAATATGTATTTTCATCAATTAGCTATTTACATTTTCTAGCTATGCTAGATATTAACTGGTTAACCACATTATTATGGTATTCTGCTATAATTGGTAGAACCAGTAAAACTGCATAATACTTCAGATATGAACATCTGAATATTGAAGGAGAAACATCACAATGTTAAATCATTATAGTAACATTTTCTTATGGTACTAATTAAGAATCTTTTTCTACATTACCACTAGCACTCCACTGATCGGTCGTCCCCAGCGTACGGAGTCTAAGCCCCAGAGTACTTGTTCACCAGAGCCCCTGATGGTGGGGATGGACTTGGAGTACCCCGGGACCAGGTCGTGACTACTGAGGACACCCGTCAGTGGTAGGGGTATTCGCCAGGGGCTCCGACGGGAGAGAGCCAGGTATGAGGAGGTCTGGAGACCCCGTTAAGAGGGATGGATGGATGGCTGAGCAAGTGCAAGGTCAGGCTGGCCGGGTCGGTAACTATGGGGACGGTGCGATACAGAGCAGCGGGCAAAGAATAGTCGGGTCACACGCCAGGTCAGCAACAGCAGGTCAGATCCAATAGGGGGCATTCAGGAGAGAGGTCAGGCAAGCAAGGGTCAAAACAGGAGAAAGCAGCAAGGTCAGGGCACAATCCGGGTCAGCAACTTACTAGAAACAGGTTCACAGGATACAAGGAGACCAGAAGGCACTGAATGACAGCTCAGGGCCATTTAAATATCCCGCCCTGCGCTGTCATTGGTGCCAGGCGCGTGCCCGCGGTCTCTACTGCGCATGCGCGAACTCGATTGACGCGGTCGGCCAGGTCCCAGCGCCCGCGTCCCTGCACAGGGCGGTGCACTGCACCTGCGCCGAGCCCAGCGCCGCGGCGATCCCCAACATTGCCCCCCCCCCTACGGGCAACCTCCGGATGCCCACCCGATCTCTCCACCACGGGTGATCGCGAAGAAACTCCCGGACTAGTCTGGGTGCGTGGACATTATGAGCTGGTTCCCAGGAATTGTCCTCTGGACCATAGCCCTTCCATTTAATTAGGAATTGGGTCTGGCCCCCCCTTCTTCGGCACTTAAGGATTGTTTCCACCTCAAATTCCTCTTGTCCATTGACAGTTATGGCCTCCGGAGGTCTGGATTCTCGTTCTGGGAAGGCATCTGGGATCACTGGTTTCAGCAAGGACACGTGGAAGACCAGATGAATTTTGAATGTGTCAGGAAGGATAAGCTCATATGCTACCTCGTTGACCATCCGCTTTACCTGAAAAGGCCCCACAAATTTAGGTCCCAATTTTTTCGAGGGACAGAGCATCTTTAAATTGGTTGTAGCCAACCACACCTTCTGCCCAGGCCGCAATGCCAGATCCCCTCTTCGTTTCTTGTTAAACGCATTCTTATTGTCCTCTTGGGCCCGAGCGATGGCGTCCTGGAGTACTTTGTTGTTAGCGGAGAAGAAGGTTAATGCATCCTGTCTTGCCGGAACTGGGCATTCAGAGACCAAATCAGGGAGAAAGACAGGGTGAAACCCATAATTAGAAAAGAATGGGGACTGCCCTGTTGCAGAATGGCTTGCGTTGTTATAAGCGAACTCCGCCAAGGGTAAGAGTGGCAACCAATCATCCTGCAGGAAAGACGTGTAGTTAGTCTGGTTAGTCCTCTCGGTCTGACCGTTGGTCTGAGGGTGGAACGCTCAGGAGAGGGACAACTTGATGTCCAGGGCCTTGCACAGAGCCCTCCAAAATTTAGATGTAAATTGGACCCCTCGATCAGAGACAATGTCCTCAGGTACTCCATGTAGTCTAACGATATCCCGGATAAATATTCGCGCCGTCTCGGCTGCTGAAGGAGTCTTCCTTAGTGGTACGAAGTGAGCCATCTTGGATAAGCGATCAACGACCACAAGAATTGCTGTGTGGTCTCGTGACGGTGGGAGCTCGACTCTGAAGTCCATCGCGATCCTCTGCCAAGGCCGTTCGGGAATCGGTAAAGGCCGCAACAGCCCCCAAGCTTTGCTCCTCGATGGTTTGCTCTTCTGGCAGATGGTACAGGATCTCACATAGCTCTTGCAATCCTTAGCCATGTTTGGCCACCAAAAGGAGCGCCGGAGAAGCTCCAGAGTCTTGACTGGGACAAAGTGTCCTGCCAGCGGGTGATCATGGCAATGTCCCAAAACCAGGGTTCGGACTTCCTCACGTACCATGATTAAATCTTCCTTCCATAGGAGTCCCCCCTTGTTCTGGAGGGACACCCCAACTGGGGTTGACGTGGCCGTCGATGCTTCCATTAGCTTGGAGCGAAGGTCCGTCTGGAGCGCCAAGAAGTTCCCCGAAGACAGGATAGTGTCGGGTACAAGTTCTTCTTCGGAGTCCTCATACATACGGGATAACGCATCGGGCTTCGTATTTTTAGATCCGGGCCTGTATGTAATATGAAAGTTAAACCTGGAGAAGAACAAGGCCCATCTTGCCTGTCGTGGGCGTGAACGCTTGGCGGTCCTCAGGTACTCCAGATTCTTATGATCTGTGAAAATCAAGATGGGGTGTGAGGCACCTTCCAGCAGGTACCTCCATTCCTCTAACGCTGCTTTGATAGACAACAGCTCTCGATAGCCGATATCATAATTCTTCTCAGCTGGGGTGAGTTTCCTCGAGAAGAATGCTACGGGATGGAGTAATTCTTTGGTGTCCTTCCGCTGGGACAGGATGGATCCTACCGCATTCTCCAATGCATCTACCTCCAAGATGTAGGACAGGGCCGCGTCCGGGTGGCCCAGAATGGGTGCCGAGGTAAATAGCTTTTTCAGAGCTTCGAAGGCTTCCTGAGCCTCCGGTGTCCATCTGAACCGGGTTCCAAGTTTGGTTAATTGAGTAATGGGGGAGACCAGACCCGAGAAGTTCTTGATGAACTTTCGATAAAAGTTTGCGAACCCAATAAACCGTTGGACGCCTTTTTTGTCCGTGGGTTCAGGGCAATCTAAAATTGCAGAGACCTTCTGGGGGTCCATCGCGACCCCCGCGGTGGAGATAATCAGACCTAGAAACGTAATGCTGGATTGCTCGAAGCAACATTTATCCGCCTTGGCATATAACCCATGCTGCCGCAACCGCCCCAACACCTTTGCCACATGCATCCTATGATCCTCCAGGGAGGGTGAGAAAATCAGTATGTCGTCCAGATAGACGATAACAAAGATATCCAAAAAATCCCTGAAGATGTCGTTCACGAAATGTTGGAAGGTGGCTGGTGCATTGCACAGCCCAAATGGCATGACCAAGTATTCAAAATGGCCAAACCGGGTACGGAATGCCTTTTTCCACTCGTCCCCCTCTCTTATGCGTACCAGGTTATAGGCCCCCCCTTAAATCAAGTTTTGTGAATATAACCGCAGCCTTTAGGCTCTGAAACAATTCTGGTACCAATGGCAACGGGTAACGATTTTTGATCGTGACCCTTTTCAGCTCCCGGTAGTCAATACATAGTCTCAGGGTTTTGTCCTTTTTTTCCACGAAGAAGATTCCAGCTCCTGATGGAGAAGTGGAGGGGCGGATGAATCCCTTCTGGAGGCTGTCCTCAATATATTATTTTAGGGCCCCCAATTCAAGCTCAGATAGGGGGAAAATTCGCCCAAAAGGAATCTCAGAGCCCGGTAACAGGTCGATTGGACAGTCATACGGGCGGTGGGGGGGCAGAGTATCGGCTCCCCGTTTACTGAATACATCCAGGAACCCATGATAGGCTGCGGGAATAACCTGTTTCAAATCAGAGTCTCCTTCGGAGCATAGGAGAACCCGGGGCCCCGTGGGGCCCGAAGTGCGACAATGTTCCCGACAGTATGGGGAAGGGAACGAGATTGACCCGGTTTCCCAGTCAATTTGGGGGTTATGGGCCCGTAACCATGGGAGCCCCAAAATGACTGGAAAAAGAGGTGACGCAATAGCATCCAGGCGGAGGAATTCCTGGTGTTGGTTGGCAATGATAGTGGCGATGGGGGGAGTTTCCTGATTAACTACCCCCGATTTTATCTGGGAACCATCGGCCAAAAATATGTTGAAGCCCTTTTTTCTGTGTTGGAGGGGAATACCCTGCTGTTGAGCAAAATCTAAATCCAGGAAACAGCTGCATGCCCCCGAATCAACTATGGTTGTCACCTCCACGGTCCTTTCTGGAAGCTGAAAGGAGAGGGGCACCACTAAGTATTGAGAAGGACAGGAATTGCTAATAGACAAAGAAGAAGAAGAGGTGCACTTACTCATTTTCTGAGGGCAGGATCGCACCATATGACCAGCTTCACCGCAGTAAAGGCAGAGGTTCTGGGCTCATCTGCGCTGGCGTTCCTCTGGTGGTAATTTAGGCCGCGCCAGGCCTAGCTGCATAGGTTCTGGAACATCTCCTGGTGGTAGATTCTGGATGCTTGGTCTAGTTGGTTGGCTGGGGCCTTGGAATGGACCCCAGGTATTTCCGCGACCCTGGCCGGACCTCTCAAGCCTGCGTTCCTGCAGTCTTCGGTCAATTTTAATTGTCAGGGAAATAAGGTCTTCTAGAGATTCGGGAACCTCCACCCGGGCCAGCTCATCTTTCAAGGGATCGGACAGCCCCATACGGAACTGGTGCAGCAGAGCAAACTCGTTCCAGCGTGTGTCCCCCATCCACCGCCTGAAATCAGAGGCGTATTTCTCTGCCGCCCGCCGGCCCTGTCGGAGCATATATAAGGTCGCTTCGGCAGAGGCTGCCCGCTGTGGGTCATCATACAAGATGGCCATCGCTTCAAAAAAACTACTGACCGATCCCAGATGAGGATCATTGTTTCCCCTTAACCGGTGGGCCCAATCCTGGGGTTCACCCTGCAAAAGTGAAATGACGAATCCCACTTTCACATTTTCGGTTAGAAAGGTACGGGGTTGTAGCTCAAAGAACAGGAGACAGGAATCACGGAATGACCGGAAGCGTGTGCGGTCCCCGTGGAAACGCTCCGGTAAGGGTACTCGGGGTTCCGCCATAGGGAGCGGGGCGGAAGCCCCTGAGGCTGGCTCCTGGGCTACCATGGCCGGGGGTGCAGAAACCGGGGCCTGTGGAGCAGGGTCAGATATAGAGCAAGTCTGGAAGCGATTCTCCAGCTGCATACATCTGTCCTGCAGGGCCGTTACGGCCTGCGTCAAATTAGCTAAGTGCCTGCAAATTTCCTCTAGCGGGGAGGGCCCTCCTCTAGGCTCAGTCATGGCCTTCTGGTACTGTAAGGGACCGCCCGGCGGTACCACTAGCACTCCACTGATCGGTCGTCCCCAGCGTACGGAGTCTAAGCCCCAGAGTACTTGTTCACCAGAGCCCCTGATGGTGGGGATGGACTTGGAGTACCCTGGGACCAGGTCGTGACTACTGAGGACACCCGTCAGTGGTAGGGGTATTCGCCAGGGGCTCCCATGGGAGAGAGCCAGGTATGAGGAGGTCTGGAGACCCCGTTGAGAGGGATGGATAGATGGATGGATGGATGGCTGAGCAAGTGTAAGGTCAGGCAGGCCGGGTCGGTAACTATGGGGACGGTGCGGTACAGAGCAGCGGGCAAAGAATATTCGGGTCACACGCCAGGTCAGCAACAGCAGGTCAGATCCAATAGGGGGCATTCAGGAGAGAGGTCAGGCAAGCAAGGGTCGAAACAGGAGAAAGCAGCAAGGTCAGGGCACAATCCGGGTCAGCAACTTACTAGAAACAGGTTCACAGGTTCACAGGATACAAGGAGACCAGAAGGCACTGAATGACAGCTCAGGGCCATTTAAATATCCCGCCCTGCGCTGTCATTGGTGCCAGGCGCGCGCCCGGGGTCTCTACTGCGCATGCGCGAACTCGATTGCCGCGGTCGGCCAGGTCCCAGCGCCCGCGTCCCTGCACAGGGGGGTGCACTGCGCCTGCGCCGAGCCCAGCGCCGCGGCGATCCCCGACAACCTTACATTATTCTCAGTTGAGACCTAGGATTACAAGCACATAATTGATTAATATGAACCCATTTGTCCACACAATCACCATTTCTGATCATTCCTATTTTGTATACCAAGTTAAATTTTGTCAATAATATTATAAGGACCTTTCCATGAAGAAAAAATGTATTTTCTTTTACTCTACTTCGAGCAAAATTGTATAAATACACTTTATCATTTACTTCATACTCCTTCTTGGTAGTATTGAGATCATAATAAGTTTTGTTACGGCTTCTGTGCGAAAGCAAAAGCATGTTGTAGATGCTGACGAAAGTTTTCAACATATTGATGTGTCGTGGTTGCATTGATAAGGTTATGTGTGATACAACTGATGTTGTGGAAGTACCATTTTCCTACCTGTCATCAATTCAAATGGGGACATCTTGGTTGCAGTACTTGGAGTTGCTCGAATAGCCATGAGCACTAAAGGTAGCTTCATTTCCCAGTCCTTACCTGACTCTTTAAAGAATTTTGATGCACACAAACACAATATAGTACCCACATTTTTGGTAACATAGAAAATATGGTGTTGCACCGAGTAAATAGATACCAAACATGTCACTCTTTAAAATTGCGCTCGCACGGAATGGTGCCAATCTACAGTATTTAAAAATCTCCATAGGCGATGCTTTATGAGTCTTTACAGGTTACCAGTTTAGAATTACAGAAAAGATAAAGTGCTAGGATTATTGCTCTCGCTCTGACGTTCGCGGTGATACATGTGTGGTGCGATGGCTATTTATGTATGCATATGTCAGGGATCCCCTCAATCCCCGCCGCGATGGTCCCGGCGCAGGCGCAGTATGCCGCCCTGTGCAGGGACGCAAGCTCTAGGTCCGGGCCGGCTGCGGCGCGCGAGTTCGCGCATGCGCAGTAGGAGCCGCGGCCGCCCGCTGGGCACCAATGGCAGCGCAGAGTGCGATATTTAAACGGCCCTGAGCTGTCATTCGGTGCCTTCTGGTCTTATCCTTGCCCTGCATCCTGTATCCTGAACCTGAACCTGTAAGTTGCTGACCCGGATTGTACCTGACCACTGCTGAACTCTCCTGCCAAGACCCTTGCTTTGCCTGACCTCTTTTCCGTATGTCCCCTATTGGATCTGACCTACTGTTGCTGACCTGGCGTGTGACCCGACTATTCTCTGCCCGCTGCCTTGTACCGTACTGTCCACCCCATAACCGACCCGGCTTGCCTGACTCTGCACTTGCTCAGCCATATATCCCTCTCAACGGGGTCTCCAGACCTCCTCATATCAGGCTCTCTCCCGTGGGAGCCCCTGGCGAACACCCCTACCACTGACGGGTATCCTCAGTAAGCACGACCTGGTCCCGGGGTACTCCAAGTCCATCCCCACCATCAGGGGCCCTGGTGAACAAGTACTCTGGGACTTAGACTCCGTGCGCTGGGGACGCCTGATTAGTGGAGTGCTAGTGGTGTCGCCGGGCGGTCCCTTACAGTACCAGAAGGCCATGACTGAGCCTAGAGGAGGGCCCTCCCCGCTGGAAGAAATTTGCAGGCATCTATCTAACCTGACGCAGGCCGTAGCAGCCCTGCAGGATAAATGTATGCAGCTGGAGAACCGCTTCCAGACCTGCTCCCTATCTGACCCAGTCCCACAGGCCCCGGTTTCTGCACCCCCGGCTGCTCCTGAGCCAGCATCAGGGGCCTCTGCCCCGCTACCTATGGCGGAACCCCGGGTACCCTTACCGGAGCGTTTCCACGGGGACCGCACACGCTTCAGGTCATTCCGTGAATCCTGCCTCCTATTTTTTGAACTTCAACCCCGTACCTTTTTGACTGAATCAGTGAAGGTGGGATTTATAATCTCACTGTTGCAGGGCAAACCCCAAGATTGGGCCCATCGGCTAAGGGGAAACAATGACCCACACCTAGGAACAGTCAAGGATTTCTTTGAGGCGATGGCCATCCTATATGATGACCCGCAGCGGGCTGCTTCTGCCGAAGCAATCTTATACACACTCCGACAGGGCCGTCGGGCGGCAGAGGAATACGCCTCAGAATTTAGGCGCTGGATGGGGGACACTCGCTGGAACGAGTTTGCCTTGCTGCACCAGTTCCGCATGGGGCTATCAGAACCCCTAAAGGATGAGCTGGCCCGGGTAGAGGTTCCCGAGTCATTAGAGGACCTAATTGCCCTGACGATAAAAATTGACCGACGACTGCGGGAACGCAGGTTTGAGAGGTCCGGCCAGGGTCGTGGAAACAACTGGGGTCCATTCCTAGGCCCCAGCCAACCACCCAGACCAAGTATCCAGATTCCACTTCCAGGAGATGTTCCAGAACCCATGCAACTAGGCCTGGCTCGGCCCAAATTATCGCCAGAAGAACACCAGCGGAGATGCTCTCAGAACCTCTGCCTCTACTGTGGGGAAGCCGGTCATATGGTACGATCCTGCCCTCAGAAAATGAGTAAGTGTACCTCTTTTTCTTCTTTGTCTATTGGCGTCAGTCCTTCCCAATACTTAGTTGTGCCCCTCTCCTTTCAGCTCCCCGAAAGGACCGTGGAAGTGACAGCCATAATTGATTCGGGGGCATGCAGTTGTTTTCTGGATTTAGACTTTGCTCGTCAGCAGAAAATTCCCCTCCAACCCAGAAAGAGGGGTTTTAACATATTTTTGGCCGATGGTTCCCAGATAAAATCAGGAGTAGTTAATCAGGAAAC
The DNA here is from genome assembly GCF_062004578.1 of Staurois parvus. NCBI lineage: Eukaryota > Metazoa > Chordata > Amphibia > Anura > Ranidae > Staurois > Staurois parvus. Next base: position 888,990 of record NW_028318297.1, read on the forward strand.
TCCCCCCATTGCCACTACCATTGCCAACCAACACCAGGAATTCCTCCGCCTGGATACCATTGCGTCACCTCTTTTCCCAGTCATTTTGGGGCTCCCTTGGTTACGGGCCCATAACCCCCAAATTGACTGGGAAACCGGGTCAATCTTGTTCCCTTCCCCATACTGTCAGGAACACTGTCGCACTTCAGGCCCGGCAGGCCCCCAGGTCCTCCTATGCTCCGAGGGGGACTCTGATCTGAAACATGAATCATGAATTCCTGGACGTGTTCAGTAAACGGGGAGCAGATACCCTGCCCCCCCACCGCCCGTATGACTGTCCCATCGACCTGTTACCCGGCTCTGAGATCCCTTTTGGGCAAATTTTTCCCCTATCTGAACTTGAATTGGGGGCCCTGAAGGAATATATAGAGGACAGTCTCCAGAAGGGGTTCATCCGTCCCTCCACTTCACCAGCAGGGGCGGGGATCTTCTTCGTGGAAAAAAAAGACAAATCTCTGAGACCATGTATTGACTACCGGGAGCTGAACAGGGTCACGATTAAAAATCGTTACCCATTACCGTTGGTGCCAGAGTTATTTCAGAGCCTGAAGGCTGCGGTCATTTTTACTAAACTTGATCTAAGGGGGGCGTACAACCTAGTTCGCATAAGGGAGGGGGACGAGTGGAAAACGGCGTTCCGTACCCAGTTTGGGCACTTTGAATACCTGGTCATGCCATTTGGCCTGTGCAATGCACCAGCCACATTTCAACATTTTGTAAGCGATATTTTCAGGGATTACCTGGACATTTTTGTTATCGTTTACCTAGACGATATACTGATTTTCTCATCCTCCCTGAAGGATCATAGGATACATGTGGCAAGGGTGTTGGGGCGGTTGCATCAGCATGGGTTATACGCCAAGGCAGATAAGTGTTGCTTTGAGCAACCTAGCATTACGTTCCTGGGGTTGATTATCTCCACCGCGGGGGTCGCAATGGACCCTCAGAAAGTCTCTGCGGTTTTGGAGTGGCCGGTACCCGTGGACAAAAAAGGCGTCCAGCGGTTTATCGGTTTCGCAAATACCCGCTGGGCACCAATGGCAGCTCAGGGCGCGATATTTAAACGGCCCTGAGCTGTCATTCGGTGCCTTCTGGTCTTATCCTTGCCCTGCATCCTGTATCCTGAACCTGAACCTGTAAGTTGCTGACCCGGATTGTACCTGACCACTGCTGAACTCTCCTGCCCAGACCCTTGCTTTGCCTGACCTCTTTTCCGTATGTCCCCTATTGGATCTGACCTACTGTTGCTGACCTGGCGTGTGACCCGGCTATTCTCTGCCCGCTGCCTTGTACCATACTGTCCGCCCCGTTACCGACCCAGCTTGCCTGACTCTGCACTTGCTCAGCCATCCATCCATCCATCCCTCTCAACGGGGTCTCCAGACCTCCTCATATCAGGCTCTCTCCCGTGGGAGCCCCTGGCGAACACCCCTACCACTGACGGTTATCCTCAGTAAGCACGACCTGGTCCCGGGGTACTCCAAGTCCATCCCCACCATCAGGGGCCCTGGTGAACAAGTACTCTGGGACTTAGACTCCGTGCGCTGGGGACGCCTGATTAGTGGAGTGCTAGTGGTGTCGCCGGGCGGTCCCTTACAGCATATGAGACCAATGCGTGTGTCCGCCTTTGCACGTGAGCAAGGTTGGACGGGGGTACTTTAATTTTTTTATTATTATTATTTATTTGTTTTGTGCACTGTACACTGACAGATGTTTTTGTGCACTGGTACACTGCGACAGATATTTTTGTACATGGTGACAGATGTTGACAGATGTTTGTGGGACATTGTGACAGATGTTGACATGTGGACTGTGGACAGGGACAAATGGTGCTTGGTGCACTGGTGTGGGATGGCTGCAGATCTCTGTAACTGATGACAGTTACACATCTCTAATACTAAATTGAGATTTGGATTTCACCAATAATCGTAGGTCTTCTTTTTGGGCATAATCTTCCTCCAATATAGGGTTGTTAACAGGGTCTTCAATGTGTTTATAGAAAATCCCAAGTATAGGATCTTTCTTTTGGTTCTTAATTAGATCCTCACTGGACATTCCTGACTCCATTGTGCTATATTACTTTCAGACTTAACCTTAGCTTGGTGTCTTGTGATGGCTTCAGTGTGTACTATTCCCAGTAGATGATCTATGTTTAGATTTTCTCCATCTATGGCGCCTTGTTTGGCAAGTTTATCAGCTCGGTCATTACCTTCCTTGTGCAAATTTGGGGTTTTGGGATGGCCTTTGGTTTTCTTCTGATAAATGGTTAAACCATTAGTTGCTACCAACTCTTCTATTGTACAAAATAATTTAGCATGTTTAACAGGCTTGTTTTTAGATCTTAACATGTTGTGTCTTTTCCAAGTAGGCAGATATTCAACAAAACTGTTATGCACATAGTTGGAATCTGTGACAAACTTCTTAATATTATGCTCTATAGCAATTTGAACAGTTTTGTATACAGCTGTTAATTCCGCCACATTGCTACTCTTGGCACCAATAGTGTATCCTACTGATACATTTGGGAATTCATCTGTCCAGGTGATTCCAATGCCTGCTACTAATTTTCTTTCCTCGCCTATGGTGGTGTGATAAGCACAACCATCAATATATACTGTACACATGGGAGTAATGGACAGTAGTCCTCATCATATTTCTTGTAAGGGGAAGATAACTGTTCTTCTAAGAAGTTACCTAATGACTTTTCTGTATGCGAAGGAGCTTAACAATCAGGAGGTTCGGCCAGACCCTGGGCAACAGTACTATTTTTATTTTGTTTATATCGGACTTCTAAAGGCCATCCTTGGAAGAATAATGTCCAGGCAGTTATTGCAATATTTGCAAAGTGACAAAATCAGAGATGGTTATTTATCAAAGGTTGGTGCGTAGTTTGTATTATTATTTTCTCACCCTGATTGTAACTTTTAAAGTTTTGAGGGACACAGACTGTGGCTAATAATGCTTTCTCACAGTCACTGAACTTGATTTCTACAGGTGACAGGGATTTACTGGCATATGCAATGATTTTGTTCAGATTGTCTTGTTTTTGATACAGTACAGCACTGATACTGAGGTTTGTGAAACCAGTTTCCAGATAGAAGGGTTTTCCTCCTTCTGGATAAGCTAGGCACGGGGCTTGGGTGAGTTTCCTTTTAAGCCCAGTATTGGCTTGCTCCTGAGCCTCCCCCATGTCCATGGTACATTCTTCTTTAACCCCTTCACATTGGCACCTCCTGACCCTTTAAGGGGTTTCTGACACTGGGAGGTGGGGGGGGGGTCATGTGACCATGTATTAAAGGTAGTTATTAAGAGGTTGTCAAATGAATTATCATGTCACCCAATATTTGGTCTCCATTCAGTAGCCAAAAGAGGCATTCAAAAAAAGGGGGATTTGTGAAAAGAAATTCACAGAAAAAGCGGCTACATTATGAACAGAACGTGACACTCAGAAAAATTTCCAAAAATTATGCTTTATTACACATATATAAATATGACATATGGGCATTCGCCCTGGTTTACCATCACCTCAGTATGAGACAATACACTAAGTGCATGTGCAACAGAAAAAATGACTGCAGGAGTCTAATGTCCCTGTAGCACAGACACATAGGTGAACACTTCCCAAAAGAGGTGTATCCAAAAATTATACCATAGGCATACCATACCATAATTATACCATAGGCATACCATAATATTGAATATTATAAATAGAACAATACCATTATGGTGAATCCCAATCAGGAAATCCAAAAATTGTACTATGGATATAAATATCACATGTATGCAATGCAGCAAGCACAATATGCGTCAAAAAGAGAACAACAAGCCTCAGGCCTGTATGGAGAGAGACATAAATGTCAAATATATGATGCAATACATTCCTGTGCCGGCACACGTGGTTGGGGCCCATTCATCTGTAATATAAACAGCTGTATCCTAAAGCTCTTGAATGAAAATATACCCCATTTATTCCCAGGGTGGAAGAAAAGATGCAAAAAGCAGCACTCTGCTTGAAATGGTATCTTCACCACTATATGTGGACTACACACCACCTTTCGTAGGGAAAACAGGACATATCCCAAAAGATCTTCTGCCTGTTGAAATATATGTGGTATATCCTGTATCCTATACAAAGCACCATGATGTCCCCATCCTGTAGTGAGACAAATGATGTGGGAAGTCACTGACAGAGTTTCCACTCAATAAGATATATAGGTGTCATATAGATCACAGAGGACCATATATCTAATGTCCTGTAACAGTCCACTCACCACCTGTGCTGTGGGTATTAGGAATGAAAGAGATGTCCTTCATGGGTACTGCCATACACGGCCACAGAGGCCTAGGAACCACCGCTGACATCCGCCGATATATCGCGGGTTCCAGCCCCTTCTTGGCGCTTGTGCTGCTCACACTTGCCTCATGGCATGTGAAGATGGCTTCCTCCTTATGGGTCAGCGTGCGTTCCACCTAATGCGCATGACCGGAAGTGACGTATCTGACGTATGACGTCAACGCGTTTCGCCGATGGGCGTATCTCACTCAGCTTCGTCAGGACCAATGAAACAACTGCATTTCAATTTCCTATTTATAGTGGGTAAAGACCCACCCATTTATGCAAAAAAGCTAACCTGCAATTGTTCCTAATGGAAGAAAAAAAGGGGGCTAAATACTTAGCACAGCTGCTGGTCTTTGTTGAATATAATTAAAAAGACAGACGGCTGGAGACAACAGAGAGGGGAGAGGCTTAGCAATTTTAACAATGCATATATTGATCAAAAGATCATGAATTAAATATACCAGTCAATTAACGCTTTTATCACATTTTAACCAGAAGATGGCGATATAAATCAGAGAATCAACAATGAATAGAATTGTTGATTCTCTGATTTATATCGCCATCTTCTGGTTAAAATGTGATAAAAGCGTTAATTGACTGGTATATTTAATTCATGATCTTTTGATCAATATATGCATTGTTAAAATTGCTAAGCCTCTCCCCTCTCTGTTGTCTCCAGCCGTCTGTCTTTTTAATTATATTCAACAAAGACCAGCAGCTGTGCTAAGTATTTAGCCCCCTTTTTTTCTTCCATTAGGAACAATTGCAGGTTAGCTTTTTTGCATAAATGGGTGGGTCTTTACCCACTATAAATAGGAAATTGAAATGCAGTTGTTTCATTGGTCCTGACGAAGCTGAGTGAGATACGCCCATCGGCGAAACGCGTTGACGTCATACGTCAGATACGTCACTTCCGGTCATGCGCATTAGGTGGAACGCACGCTGACCCATAAGGAGGAAGCCATCTTCACATGCCATGAGGCAAGTGTGAGCAGCACAAGCGCCAAGAAGGGGCTGGAACCCGCGATATATCGGCGGATGTCAGCGGTGGTTCCTAGGCCTCTGTGGCCGTGTATGGCAGTACCCATGAAGGACATCTCTTTCATTCCTAATACCCACAGCACAGGTGGTGAGTGGACTGTTACAGGACATTAGATATATGGTCCTCTGTGATCTATATGACACCTATATATCTTATTGAGTGGAAACTCTGTCAGTGACTTCCCACATCATTTGTCTCACTACAGGATGGGGACATCATGGTGCTTTGTATAGGATACAGGATATACCACATATATTTCAACAGGCAGAAGATCTTTTGGGATATGTCCTGTTTTCCCTACGAAAGGTGGTGTGTAGTCCACATATAGTGGTGAAGATACCATTTCAAGCAGAGTGCTGCTTTTTGCATCTTTTCTTCCACCCTGGGAATAAATGGGGTATATTTTCATTCAAGAGCTTTAGGATACAGCTGTTTATATTACAGATGAATGGGCCCCAACCACGTGTGCCGGCACAGGAATGTATTGCATCATATATTTGACATTTATGTCTCTCTCCATACAGGCCTGAGGCTTGTTGTTCTCTTTTTGACGCATATTGTGCTTGCTGCATTGCATACATGTGATATTTATATCCATAGTACAATTTTTGGATTTCCTGATTGGGATTCACCATAATGGTATTGTTCTATTTATAATATTCAATATTATGGTATGCCTATGGTATAATTTTTGGATACACCTCTTTTGGGAAGTGTTCACCTATGTGTCTGTGCTACAGGGACATTAGACTCCTGCAGTCATTTTTTCTGTTGCACGTGCACTTAGACCGGTCTTGGTGTCATTTTATATGGTTTTAGGTCTGTCTGTGTGTATTGTCTCATACTGAGGTGATGGTAAACCAGGGCGAATGCCCATATGTCATATTTATATATGTGTAATAAAGCATAATTTTTGGAAATTTTTCTGAGTGTCACGTTCTGTTCATAATGTAGCCGCTTTTTCTGTGAATTTCTTTTCACAAATCCCCCTTTTTTTGAAGGGGTCATGTGACCACCATGATTGGCTGCCATACCAGTCACATGATCAGAAAGAATGCAAGGAGAGATCGGCACCTTTCCATGGGATGCTGACACATGTGCTGGAAGCGAGCAGGGCGCACGCTCTCAGCACATGTTTGTTTACAAATGGTACACAAATATGCGGATGCTCGGCATCAATGCACATATTTGCGTACCGTCAGCGTGAAGAGGTTAACAACGTCAATAAAGGTTTACTGATTTCTGCATAATTATCAATAAACTTACATGAGTAATTCATCATACCCAGAAATGATCTCAGTTTACTGATGTTGGTAGGTGTTTTAGACTTAATCACAGCCTCTACATTCTTATTTTGTGGATTTAGGCCTTCAGAGGTAACCTCATGTCCAAGGAAGTTGACTTTGGTATGTGCCATACCATTGGGCTTTCTGTAATGAGATTTTAACATCTGCCTCTCTCAACTGATTAAGCACATGTCTAATTTCTTGGATAGGCTTTTCGATGGAAGTACTTTTCAATAAAAAATTATCCACATATATTAAATTTCCTCTCTCTGAGGCATCAGGCATAGCCTTATGTAAAAACACAGCAAATTCATGGCCTGAGTTTATGTAACCGAACCGCATTTGGGTCCAGGTATATTGTTCATTTCCAAAGGTAAAGGCTAGTTTGTATTGGTCTTCAGGACGTATCCTGACCAGCCAATAACCTCGGGCACAATCCAGCACAGTAAAGATCTTGGCTCCCTGCTTCTGTACCAAGCAGTGGTCAATATATGGCACTGGCCAGCCAGATATATATACACGTTTTTTAAGCTGTCTTAAGGATTATTATAAGAACTGTGCACCGATTTTATAATACCTCTCTCTTTAAGGTTCCTTTTGATTTATGCCAACAAATCGTAACAAGCTAGAGGAAGTCGATATTGCTTGATATAGACGGAAGGTGCATCAGAATCTGTCTGGATCCTGGCTATGTGAATGTATGTAACATCACAATCACATGAATCTGTAGCAAACATATCCTTGAATACCATAAGGACTAAATTTAACCGTTGGTGCTCTAGGTTGTTAGAGCAACCATCAACTAAGGATATTTGCTTCTGGACCATTTCCAGAAATCCATTCATAGGCTTCCTCAAGCCTGTCAGTAAGATCATTATTTGACCTACTAGCCTTATCAGTAAGGTCATGATTTTCCTTTGCTTCCTAGTCATTAATAGGATGATTAAAAATAAGGGAGGATTCCTCCACCTTACAAGTACCTATCTCAGGATCTAAAGCATAAATCGAGCTAAGGGTGAACAATCCTTCAGGAGAGGAATGAAATGTTTGCTCAACTATCTGTTCCTCGGTAAGGTATTGTTCAGGAATAAGGCCAACAATTGCATTATGAAACCCAAAGGTGTAAGAATCTGAATCCAAACCAATTATAGTGTTTTTGGGCAAAGAGATTTAATTTGGGGTTCTATTATTAATAATTTGCGTTTTAAATGGCTGGATATTCACCAAAATTCAGGATTTACCGAAATTCCTGATTGTTGCATCCTATTTGAGAAACATATAAATGCATCAGGATTCTTTAACTTTTGGCATTTTTGCACCTGTATAGGTAATAAAAAATTATTAGTACTTGGAGGCATAGGCCCTGATTTACTAAGACGTGAGTCTACTAGCAGACTCTGACCATTCAGGCAGACTCAATTAAATCAATCAAGACCTATCAGTCTTCTGAGCGGCGTCTAGCAATCTCATTGACAAACGTCTTCTTTGCTATTAGTAAATGTGGAATCGCGTCTGGCACATTTTTAGGTGCAATACCGGATATGTTCGCTAGATGGCGCACAAGCACGGGCTTTATAGCATTGGCGTTTTTGTGTTAGCAAAAGAGAATATTTAGAATGTAACAAATAGTACACCTGTATTAGAATTGTTTTTTTTTTGTTTTGTTTTTTTTTGCTGTTTCTCCAAAATGATCAGGAAACTAATGCATTTACTAATGAATGTCATACATTCTATTTTCAAATGTTAAACATTTTCACACTTATCTCAAATAATTTGGATACTTCTAATTTCCCAATATAATGATATATCTTCATTCTCTTTAATCACGTAACTATTCTATGTTAAAGTCAAATGCAGCGCTATAAATGCATGTGATCAATAATGAACGCATGTAAAAACCAAAAAGTGCAAATAATTGCAATAATGATGTAAAATGGTAAATGGTGCTAAAATAAGTTCATATAATCATTACTGAATATGTGTGAGAGTACCAACTCAGAGAGTGCCTATGAATGGCACGTGTGGTTTCTCCATGACGGACAGTAGTGCATGAACTCGTGAAAGATAAACCACCCTTGGGACTGGTCTTCACTCACCAGAACAAAAGTATTAATGCGCATGGGTTATACACACCACACATCTGGGGGTGCAGCGGTATGCTGGCAGCTATGGGTTAGTCATCCAGCTCCATCCATCCATCAGGGTGGGTGCCCAAATGGTCCTGGGTAGGAATTAGCTCAGCCACAGGAGCCAGAAAGGTGCTTAATAGTGTAGTACACTGTCACAAGGTGGGATGACCTTTCACGAGTTCATGCACTACTGTTCGTGGTTGTATTTATCTTGTGTAATACCATTTTAGTAGTCTATATAATTTTACCAGCGCTCGCTTTATCATTTTTAAACAATGTAACTATTCTACATTGTAGCTCAAACTGTGTCTCACACAGTGGTTTAGTGGTTAGAGCTCAGAATTTACAGTGCTTTGGTCAAGGGTTCTGATCCCAGGTATGACTACATCCCAGTTTGCATGCTTTCCCTGTGTGGATGTGTTTCTGCCAACACTCAAAAGACATGCTGTTAGGTTCATTGGACCTAGTTACATGGCTGAGTTTCTGCCCTTAGATTATAAGCTCCTTGACATTTATGAACGTTAAAAAAATGGAGATCAATTTTCTGGGTTGTGTCAGTGCCAGGAATCTTGATCAATCATGATTTTGCCTAATGACTAGAAAGTGGATGAATGTTACCTGCGTCCTGTTCTTCTGCCAATTAGGAAATGTGCAAGTTTTATGCTGTGTATATTTCATTGTAACTTTTTTCTCTTCTTTTAAATCTGTCTCCTTATACAATTTGACCCCCTCCCCCACCCCATCATCGCCTGCCCCATATGCAAATCTATGGATCACCGCCCCACTCTTTTTAACTTTTTACTGATCAAGTGAATGTGTCTCATTTTCTATCAGCTACAGCTCAGATCTCACATTATTATACGATTGCTGATTGTATATCACCACTAGTCTGATTGAATTCACAATCCTTGGTCAGTCCCGTTCCCTTACCTCTAATAATCTTTAGGACCAGTTCAGTTTCAGTTGCTTTTTCGGCATCACAAACACACAGAAAAAAGGTTATATGGTTGTCAATGTCATAGTTCACATCAGCGCTTGCATTTTCAGTGCATTGCAGGTGCTGTAAACAAAGTTGACCACGCTGCATTGTTTCTGCACAGAACTGTACTGGAACACATTGAAATGTCCTTGAATGTACTAAAACGCACATGTCCCTAATTAAATTGAATAAAAAGAAAGTAGAAAAAACTAACTGGAAGGGATACAAAAATGCAATGCAACGTGTCCAAAACGCATCCAAAATGTATTGGAACACACTAAACATGCATGCCAAAAGGGCATGCAAAAACGCATCAGGAACACATCTAGACTGTTTCTATAGTGTGAACTGGCCCTTAGGACTTGTTCACACCATTGGTGGGGCAGAAACGCATGCAAGAACACACATTTTCCAGCACAGCAAAGAAATGCAATGCCCTTTGCAGATGTGCACGGTTAGGTGCAACACACTTTTAAAATAATATGCCTGCAGTATTTTTGCATGTTCCCACACATTAGGCAGGCCATTGAAATTAACGAGCTGAGGAAAAAAAAAAAGTAAAAAATGCCCCATTCACACAGGTCCTCTGGCCTGTACAGCATGAATGAGTGGGTTGTTTATGTGGCTAGAGCCACCTGTTACACTATGGGGACACAGCAGCTGTATGAACACAGGTTTTAATCTGACAGGTGTGAAGGCGTGGGGAAGTGGCCCTGAATGCTCACTGTCTGTGTTCAGGGCTGTACACCTGCACCCATATGCTTGTCAAATTATGACCTGCAGCAATTCCATACTGTAACATAGGTTGCCTGCAAACGGCTATAGCCACAAAAACAAACCACTGATTCCCACTCTACAGGCCACAGCACCCATGAGCCCCAAAACCTCAATTACACCTCAATTACACACACAGCTTTATTTATGAACTCAGTACAGTTTTATCATTTAGATTTCACAGGAATATGGTTGGGATTATGTCCATTAATAATGTTTTTAGTGTATTTTTACCATAAATATAATTTGGATATTTTCTCTGGCGGTGTGGGGCTGTCAGGTATGCTGTACGGGGCCCCATGATATCTAACAGTGGCCATGGGTGTATGCTTGTGTCTGTGCCACCTGTATAGTTAGGAAGAACCTTGAACCTCTGCTATGTACCTCAGTGGATCTAGGAATTGGACATGTTTTCAACTGAAAATACAACAAATATTAGTAATGTTTCCCCAGCAAATGAGGATCAGCTCCTCGGTGGAGAACAGCGATCTCGCCATGTCCAGATGTGGTCTGGAATTCCACAAAAGAACAATTCACAAAACTAAAAAATAGACTTGCAAATTACCACTAAACTCTCCTAACTACACTCCCATCCACTCACACTCCCCACTTCCACTTCTGGGTGTGTGCAAACGTCCTTCCGCAAACGTCATGCCATATTTCCGGTATGACAGCTGCTCTAGCGCCTCCTCCAACAGCCGTCTTGGCGTTTATTTGTGCACCATTTTTTTTATTTTTTTTTAATTCTAAAATAGATATATAGATATAAATAGATATAGATAAATAGATATAGATATATAGATATAAAATAGATATGATGTCACTACGCGAACTCCTTCGGCCCCTTCTACTGGCGTATCTATGCGTTACGTCACGATTAAACCACGTGACTTCCTCAGGATAGATGGAGTTCCAGGTAGTGAACCGGACGGGTGAAGCGCCGGCTTCGAAAAGTGGGGCAGTTGGCTTGGAGGTGCCCTGGCTGGTTGCATCCATAGCAGCGGCGCTCCATGGGGGGCTCTGCGAACCGGGCTCTGGGGGGTGGCCCTTCAGGATTGGCAGTGGTAGGTGGGGGCCCGTTTTGGCAGAGGTGTTGGGGGGTGGGGCCCTTGACGGCTCAGGGGCCCGCCGTTTCCAGTGTGGCTTGATGGCCAGGATCTCATCAGTCAGGGCAGCAGCTTTTGCAAGGGTGGTAGGGGCTCTCTCTCTTACTCATCCGCGCACCTCCGCCGGGCATTGGTTGTAGAATTGTTCCTTTAAAAATGCTTGGATGATTTCTTCTGCGGTGCGGGTCTGTTCCCTCTCTAGCCACCTCCGACAGGACTGCAACATCTTGTGCGCATACATCCGATAGGACGGTTCCACATGGCAGGGCAGGTCACGGAAGCGCACCCGGTGCACTTCTGGGGTCACCGCATAATACTCCAACACAGTCTGTTTGACCTGGGCGTAATCCCGGCCATCCACATAGTCCAGAGTGCGGTAGGCCGCAGCTGCACCCCCTTCTAGCAGACCCACGAGGTGCCGTATCCAATCCATGCTTGGCACCTCCATGAGCTGGCACTGCTGCTCAAAGTCCTGAAAGAACCCCTCCACATCCCCGGCGGCTTCGTTGAAGGGTTTAAAGTCCTTGCGGCTGGCCCAGGGAGGGGGGTAACCCGCGGCCCTGGGGCTGGACGGGCAGCTTAGGTCAAGGTGGCTCCCTTGGCTCTCTCTATCTCTCCGGATAGGCTCTCGCTTGTCCTCTGCTGTGGCGTCTGACCCCAGGAGGGCCATCTCTTCCTCCACCCAAGTAAGCCAGGGGCTCTTCGGCCCTGGATCCTTGCGTGCTGGGGAGGCTGGGGTTGATCTGCTTTTTCCTGGGGCGTCCTGGGGGTCCACCTCCTCAATGGCGGTGATCAGATCCTCTATGGCTAGGCCCCTCCAGGAAAGGGACAGCTCCTCAGCCCTCTCCTGCAGACATCAGAGAATCAGGTTGGTGACAGGGACATCCTGGGTGGCAGGGATGATGTCTGCATAGATGAAAGGCAAGTTGGGAGGTGTGCAGAGAGCTCCCAGCCAGCTGGCAGGGAGGGAGGGGGGCCCAGAGTAATTTGATTAGGCCATTGAATTAGGCCATTTGGCTGAGTGACACAGGGGACAATTGGAACAATACAGAGCAGGACGCTGAGGGCATGTGATACAAGGCATTAACTAGTTGCCGACCGCAGACAGCCGAATGATGGCTGCACTGCGGCCGGCCAGTTCTGAGTGGACGTCATATGACGTCCTCCCAGAATGCGCTCTCCTGCGCGCCCCAGGGGGCGCGCACCCGGCGATCTCCGTGATCGCTGTGTCCTACGGACACAGCTGATCACGTGATGTGGTAAAAGGCCAATCACAGCGGCCTTTTACCACGTGATCAGCGGTGTCCAATGACACGCTGATCAGAGGGAAATGCAAGTGCCGGTTCTCGGCTGCACTTTCCTCACGCTGTCAGATCGTCAGGAAAGTACTGCCGAGAACCGGCAGTTGTCAGAGCGGGGATCGGCACCGATCATCAGGGCACTGATGATCAGTGCCCTGATGATCGGTGCCCAGCAGTGCCACCCGCAAGTTCCGCCCACCTGTGCCCAGCAGTGCGCCCACTAGCTCCGCCCACCTGTGCCCAGCAGATCACCCACCTGTGCCCAGCAGTGCACCCACCTGTGCCCAGCAGTGCACCCACCTGTGCCACTCTGCAGTGTCACATACCTGTGCCCAGAAGTGCCACCTACCTGTGCCCAGCAGTGCCACCCACCTGTGCTCACCAGTGCCACCCACCTGTGCCCACCCACCAGTGCTGCCCACCAGTGCCACCCACCAGTGCAGCCCAGCAGTGCTGCCAGTCAGTGCCACCAGTCAGTGCCCAGGGGTTGTGCCAGTCAGTGCCGCCAGTCAGTGCCCAGCAGTGATGCCAGTCAGTGCCGTCTATCAGTACCCATCATCAGTGTCACCTATCAGTGCCGCCTATCAGTGCTGCATATTAGTGCCGCCTATCCGTGACACCTCATTAGTGCTGTCTATCAGTGCCGCCTATCCGTGCCACCTCATTAGTACTGCCTATCAGTGCCCTTTAGTGCTGCCTATCAGTGCCCATCAGTGCCACCTATCAGTGCCCATCAGTGCTACCTCATCAACGCACATCAGTGAAGGAGAAAAAATACCTGTTTGAAAAATTTTATAATAGAAACAAAGAAACTTTTTTTTTTTCAAATTTTTTGCACTTTTTTTATTTATAGCGCAAAAAGTAAAGCGCCCAGTGGCGATTAAATACCACCAAAAGAAAGCTCTATTTGTGAGAAAAAAATGATCAAAATTTCATATGGGTACAATGTTGCATGACCGCGCAATTGTCAATCAAAGTGCGGCAGCGCTGAAAGCTGAAAACACTGTTCAACAAATTTTTATTTTTTGCCAGTTTTGGAAACAAAAGGATCCATTTCTTAATGAATTTCACATTCTGAGTTCAAATATAACAATGAAATTTGTCAATTGGCTCTAGTTTTTCTGTAAACGGAAAGTTTTCTACTATAGGCGTAATGACTACATAATGCACAATAATTATATAGATAGATGTCTTTCCACAAATATAAAGCAAGTGATATTGACTACATAACAAAGCCTAAATGGCATAATATATTGCATAGGATTACCAAGAAAAATTATAGCCATAAGCTAAGTTGAATCATTTTAATACTTAGGATTCTCACTAGTTTTGTCTTCAGTTTGTGTCGGTTTTGCTTCTCTTGGCTTTTCTCTTGTATTCGAGGAAAGGGCTATCTCTTACAATTGCACGTGACTACACGCTTCAGGTTCTTCCTCACTTGACTCAACCACGAAGGATTCTGGTGCTTTAGGAATTGGTAGCCCCTCTCCATGAGGAACTGGACGTATTGCCGATGGAATATTTGGATAGTGCACAGATAACTTTTTCTTCTTATTTAGCCCTTTTACAATTGGAGGCACCATACAAAAGTAACAATTACTAACATGATCTCTTGGCTCTCTCCAAATCATTGGCACAGAGAAAGGCATAGATGCCTTTTTTCCATTCAACCATTGCTCCAGTGCCGTCGCACAAGAATTGCAGCACATATGTGGTGCCCAGCTCTTGTCCTGGTCTCCTATCTTGCAGCCAAAATACAAGTTGTAGGCTTTCTTAATCATTCCTGTTATCCTCCTTTTTTGTGAGATAAAAGTTATTTCACCGCAGATATAGCAGAAATTATCTGCTTTATTCACACAAGTTCGAGGCATTACTGAGTAGCCTATATAAGCATAAAACGAAATGTAAAGACGCTGTCGAACTACAATCAGCTACAGATACTGCAGCTTTTATGCAGTGAAGTGATGCAATTAAAGGCTAATATTGCATCATCTCAGTATACATGCAATTTTCTATTGGTCACCAGTATCAATTGCGCTATATGCAGCTGAAGTTGCATCATAATTTTGAATGGCTTACGTCATTAGATGGGTGAATATATCATGGAAACTAGAGCCAATCAACATTTTTTAGGGTCATTTTCGTTTTCAGCACCCCAAAATTATGTAAGATTAGCTAATTTTATGCCCAAAACTTTTTACCTGTTGAACAGTGAAATTGGCCTGGTAAATAAGGGGGTATAAGTGCCTGGTAGGCAAGTGGTTAATAAGGGGATTAATAATTGGCAGGCTCCCATACCGTGACAGTAGCATTGATTCTTTATATGGATTTATTGGCGAGTTAAACTTGAATGATAGAGGTATTGTGCCTCAGTGTGAAGCTAGCAAACAAGAGATGCATTTTTTGGATATGGCCATTAAAGTAAATGGTGATAGCCAGTCACCTTCTTTAAAGGAACAGACCTGAATTCTTATTTAGATAGGACTAGCTATCACCATCCTTCATGGCTTAACTCCATCCCCAAAAGTAAATTTTTGCGCATCAGGCGCAATTGCATGAATATTGAAGATTGCCTTCAATCTGAAATATTGAAGTAAAGATTTATTAATAAGGGGTATGATGTAAAGATGTTGGAGGAAACCATGAGAGATGTGGGGGGCTTAGATAGAGTAGTGCTGTTGACTAGTAAGGAATCTAATTGTAATTAATAATTTTTTAGTTGGGCCTTTACCATGTCCTTTTCAGATCAACGTTGGGCTATAAAACATGTTATTAAAAGGCATTGGCCAATTTTAAGGAAGGACCGTGTTTTAGGTCCACTTATCCCAGAGAAGTCTAATATTGTATACAGAGGAGTGCCCTCTTTGAGGAATATGTTGGCCCCTAACATTATTAACCCTCCAATTAAACCAAAATTTTTCTATGACTTGAAGAGGTACTTTCTTTGTCAGAAATGTGATGTATGTAAAATTATAAATGTAAGGGTAGGAAAATTATTAACTTTAATTCAGATCAAATGGGTAGGGTTTTCATTCATTACATGTAACACTAGGAAGAGTACATGTTAATTTGTCCGTGTGGTTGGCAGTACATCGACAGGACTGTAAGAAGACTACAAGTAAGATTGAAAGAACATATTTAAAATATTAAAATAGGTTTTTTGCAGGGCATAGGGTCCCAAAACACCATGCGATATACCATAATAATGACCCTACAGGTACAATTTTCATTAGGAATTGATAGCTTTTCATCTCAATGGAGGGGGAGCCATGTTAGGAGGGAGATTTCAAGCTTGGAGACACAATGGATATACAATTTAAAATCTTATGTCACTTTCGGACTGAATGTGGACTGGGACATTAACTGCTTTGTAAACAATAATTGATATGTGTGTATTTCTATTCTTTGGATGGGTTTAGACTATAGAACTGAATTTGTCCTACTATTCACTTTAATGGGATATATATTTGGAGCTGTCATTTATTTATTTTTATTTTTATAGGTATTTTTATGTGAGTTTAAATGCAACATGTTAAGTGGCAGGTTGATCGCTTCATTTATTCTGTTTTTTACTTTTTTAATATCTCTTATTTTTAAATTTTCCCCTTTTTTTAGTTTATTATTTTAATTTTCAAATGATTATTAGTGTAGGGAATGAGTGGAATACTTCTTCTCTACAGGAGGAATGATACTCTTTTTAATATCAATGCTAGTTGAAGGTGGTATACATAAATTGTAATTTAATATGTCCTGTAATACTCGATGAGCACCATACAGTAAAATCCCCTAGAATATATCTGTACAATGAAACATGTAGGGTAGGGCTTGTATGTGTGATGTCATTGCATCGGTCTGTGTGTTGCCGGCCAAGTTGAGCTTTTTTGGGCATACTTCACTATGTATGCATTCTCTTTATTTTTCATTTGGTGATCTCATGGCCATTGATCCACTGTGGTGGAGCTCTGTTCAGGCACAGAGTGCCATTAGTTTCATTCTCTAATGGGCTGTCTGTTTTGGAGTATCGTCGATTACGGCTACTGGCCTGCTATGGTGAGGTTGTGATTTCACATCTTCAAGCTGAGCGCTTATGACAATTTTTAATTTTATGGTCCACTTGGTCTGGTAAGAGGCCCTTACATCTATTCATGGAGGTGGTTGCATTTTCTCACATCGTGGTGCATCATTGCAACATAGATTGCACTTGGCACTTTATGTATACTTACTTTTGGAGACCAAGGGACTCTAATTGCAATATGAATTTGCCATTTATGTTTTACATGGACACTTTAAATCATTTTTATATTATTGTTTATTTCTTTCACTTTTATTTGACTGTATGAAATTCACTATATGAAAATTCACCATAACATAAGTATTTGATTTTTATTGTTTTCTACATTAATTTTTAGCGTTGTTAGTTTGTTTTCTATGTTTTTGCATCTGGTATCACAGTGATTAGCAGCTTCTTTGTTTTTCTTTTTTTGATCTTAGCGCAGATGTATTTTTTGTTTATTGAACTAATGAGGAAGCAGTACGGGTCAGATTAAAGCACCCGTGGAACTGAGTCATACACCACTTTACATGATCTTGGTACCACCCTGTCAGCCTGTCTCTCCAAATTAAGTGGAAATTGTCCTGCATTAAGAGAAGTAATCGATAGCTTAAGATCTTGAGACAACTCAGATTGTATGTGGGTACAAAACAGAGCAGATTGGACATCCTCCTGTTGCTGGGCAAGCCCAGCAATTAAGCTTTTACATTTTTTCATGAATTTGGACAGAAGCAGTTGTGTCAATGTGTGCATATTGTAAATCTTCTAAAACATGATTTATATCTAACTGGGTTTTATTTCTTTCCCCTATATGTTGAACTAGACACCCCCAATTCATTCTTTAACACTTGCAAATCCATACAATTTAATGCTCCCATAACCACACTTTCCTGCCCCCAATGCAGCATCTGATATATCCCTTTTTACTCTGTTAGTAAAATAACCTAACTCCAACCTTCCCTTTAACACACTGACTCATCTTTTTCACAGAAAAGTGTACAGTATGAACTGGGTTTCGGTCCATTGGGATGATAACTGTAGGACCACCAGATCTGCAGCCTTCGCTATGGGTACTTTACATTCAATAGCAGTAATATGTGCTGGTTCTAGAACATTTTCTCACTTGGCATTCGACCTATAGTAATACAGGTTTTATTTCATCCTTCCCATGTATGCTCTTGTCTTGGGTCTAGGGTGAAATTCTTTTTTCAGTAATATCATCTTTATTAAATTTTTCTCTTTTTTCCATTTTCACAAGAAAACATACAAAAACACACTTCACATTAACCAAACTTTTAGCTCCAGTTATCTTAATATTTAAATATATCATAGTCTACAATATATGCATATATTTTTACCAACAGACTCCATTGCCCTTTTAAAATCATGTAACCCAGGGCTTGAAAAAGCCGCTCGCCCGCTCGCCAAATGCAAGGAGAAATTCTTGTGTGGCGAGCGGCGAGCGGCACAGATGATGGAGAAGCTGCACCTGTGCTCCAAGCCTCATTGTGAAGCCAAGTTCAGGTTTCCAACTTACGGTTTCCGGCTTCTTCGGCACAGCCATTACACTGGCAGCGCTGCTGAGGGGACAGGTGCAGGAGAGGTCCGCTCTCCTCCGCTGAGAGGAGACACCCTCTCCTGCGCCGTGGGGGACTGCTGTACAACGAAAACCATTGCAAATCTTGATGTGAAACTGGCTTCCTACTGCTTTTTGTCATCCAAAAACTGAGTTATTGGCGTTTTTTTTCTTGATTGAATAGAATGCAATCCACACACAGCCATTGAAGTGGTATTTTGCATCAGAAAAAGGGTATTACACAAGTCTTGGTCCTGCTGTACAACACAAACCATGGCTGCTCTATTAGCACATCATGGTAAAATGTTTACTATTGTTATACCATGTTTTTTGGCATCTAAATAAGCACTTTTTTGTTTTTTCTTAATGCACTACTTCTCTAAGCTCTCTTTTAATAAGATGCTGGAGATAAAAAATGCAAAATGTTTACTATTGTTATTTATTTTATGCAATGTTTTTTGGCCATCAAAAGAGGCACTTTTTTCTTAATGTCACACTTCTCTAAGGTCTCTGCTCTTATGTTTAAATTGCCATAATAAAGCTATGTTATAATTGCAGTTTTTTATATTTCGAACTCTTTATTCTAAAGAAAAATGTAGTTTCATAAGCTTTAAGGGGCGTGGTTGGGGGCAGGGCTGGGGCGGGGTTGGAGGATGGGCCGGGGGTGGGGTTGGAGGCGGACCTGGGCAAGGTTGGGTGGGGCAACTGATGGAGAGTAAGGTTTGTGCCTGGCTAGTAGGTCTAGACTCGAAATTTTAAGCCCTGATGTAACCTAAGAAATTCAGATATATCAGTTTTTCAACTTAAATACATTGACTGTTCAAAATCCAACAACCTTCGTCAGTGGTCTCACTGAAAGACCAGGTAAAAGGCCTATCTAAATTTAAATCTAGATCAAAATCATATCAGTGCCAGTCAGTGGTCACAAGCACCCATCTCATTCTTTCATTCATTGGCCGTCCATTCACTCATTCACACTAGGTAGATCTATGCCATTGCACAGGATATCCCACTTCCAGTGATTTGCATCCCTAAACTAAGCCACTTCAAAAAAATAATGTCCCTCTTCCTCAGAGGTACATGTATCTCATAACATATATAAGAAAACTTTGTATCGATATTCCTCCTTCAGAATGCATTCTTTTATATATTTTGTCTTTTGCATCAGTTTTTACATTTTAGGACCAGTGTTTTTGCATACTTATTCATAGCAACCTTCAAACCAAGTACCTTGATGTGTCAGACTAAAATTTAGTTCCAAAATTACCTAATTTTGGGACAGATAGGCAAGGGGACAGGTACGTTCTGTATAATTGGGACTTCTAGTAATCAAAAGTTCCTGAAGACCATCTGCAGGATCAAAATACTTATTCACCAAGGATCCTGAAAGAAGTAACATACCAACCCATATGGAAGAAAAATATATTTGAAATATATTTTAAACATATTCTTCCCAAATATATTGCCATATATTTGAAATCCTACAATTTTGGCCATATACAATATATTTAAAAAAAAATAAAAAAATATATATATAAACTGCATGTTGAAATGTGTTTTAAAAATATACTGTATGTCTTTAAAAATACAAATCTACATTTTTGGAATGCATTTACATATATATATATATATATATATATATATATATATATATATATATATATATAAAATATATGTTAAAATGACTTTTTATATGTTAAAAAAATCTGAAAAATATATTAAAAAAAAAGAAAATTTTTAAAAATATATATTTTTAAAATATATTCTTCAGATTTTTTTTCCCTTCCTGTGTCCCACTCAATGGATCTGTGAATGATCCCAACCTTTGGTTCTTTTCTCGTATACCATTACCTCTAGGCAGTGTCCATGGGCTAAAATTTGCATGAGACAGTGGGGTACTTATTTGAATCCAAAATTAATATGTATTGGCTTCTTGGAGTCTAAGGTTTCCTTGGAGAATGGAAGCGCACATCAACTGATTAAATATACAATTGGGCAAGCAGTCCCATCTCTCAAGGTCCCCCACACATTCTTGTGAGCTTTCTTACAAAGTGAGACATGAATTCAGAAATGTTCCTTTTAGCTATACATATGTTTCAGTTTTCATCAAAACCTGATAAGGATTGTTGCATCTGGGTTCCAATCCTTTTCTGTGGAACCACTACCCAGTCTCCAAGCTGTGAGGGGTGTCAGGGGAGGAGCTTCAGAGTCAAAATCTGAAATAGAAGAGAAAACTAGAACATGCAAACTAGTATACTGTTTATGCTACTCATATACATATATTTTCAATAACCAGTGTATCAATTTACTCTATTTTGGGAAGAACAACCCAATTATAAAGGCTTTACCAGATAATATTTCAATAGGGGACATTTTCTCTACAGTCCTGAGGGTGTGTCTGATGGACTTTAACACGAGCAGAAGGAACCGTACCTAAGTAAGGCATGTCTGTTCACACATTTTAGCCAAATGATCTTTAATTATCCCATGATATTTTTTGAATTTTTCAAGATGATATGGTGTGTGGAACTTCAGTTCAGTCTGGAGGTCCTCTATAACCTCTGTCATAACTTGACTTATGAAATAACTTCCATGATCTGACTCCACTATTTCCATCCGGCATATCTACACATGTCCTGCAATAGCTTTTTGGTAGTGACCATATTCACACACTAAAACATACTAATGCTGTTGATACGCTGTCATTTGCAACCTTTTTAAAGGGTACAGGGCTTTTGACAAATGTTTGGCAGGTCTCCCAGGGTTATGTATTTGACGTTTTCACATCCTTGTGTGTGTATATATGTGTGTCTGTGTATGTGTGTATATATATATATATATATGTATATATATATTGTAACGGGGTTAGCTCGGAAGCGGGTGTGTGTGACCCCCTGGATGGGTGCACAACACAAAAAGACAGGCACAGCACAACAGTGGAGGTGAAAACAAACAGGTGCAATTTATTTACAATATTTACAGAAAAATGGTAAACCAAAAAGAAACATCAAAATAAATCCTGGCCAACTTAGCTACTTACTGCAACAACAGCTTTCCCTAGCTACCCACTAGGTACAGCCTGCTGCTATACCTAGTTGCTAGTACTTGGAGGCTATCCACACAGGCTTTGGTCTCTCTGCACACAGATAAGAGGTCAGCTCCCCAGTCAGTTCAGGCACAGATCTGGTTCCAGGTTGGAGCCACTCCCTAAGCACTCTGGGAAGTTTTATACAAGTCTTAATGAGCCCACTACCTTCAGCTGGGCTCATTACCTCCGTGCAGAAGGACTCAGCACTTTCCTCTAGTGGAACAAATCCCCATAAAGCCTGAACCTCGGACAAATGTATCGTCCATCCAGGACGCAATCAGGTGATTTCACCTGCCTACTGTCACAATATATACATACAGTTCTCAGCACAAATGAGTACACCTTTTGAAAAGTATGATTTTAATCAATATCTCAATGAACACAAGAAGAATTTTCTAAATTTTCACAACTTTGGTTTTATAGAACATTTGTTTAGCTCATTACATGAAAGTAAGGTTAATAATATAACTTTGATTACAAAATCTTAAATTTTACTCAAATTAGTTGATGCAAAAATGAATACACTCCACAACAAGAACTACTACATCTAGTGTTTTGTATGACCTCCATGATTTGTAAGGACAACACCAAGTCTTCTAGGCATGGAGTCGACAAGTAGGCCACGTAAAATGACAAAGCAGGGTCAGTGCAGGCTGAAGTGCGCAGAAGTCGCCAACTGTCCGTAGAGTTAATAGCTAAAGACCTCCAAACTTTGTGTTGCCTTCAGATTAGCACAACAGTGCGTAGAGCTTCATGGATTGGGTTTCCATGGCCGAGCAGCTGCATCCAAGCCCTACATCACCAAGTGCAATGCAAAGAATCAGATGCAGTGGTGTAAAGCACGCCACTACTGGACTCTAGAGCAATAGAGATGTGTTCTCTGGAGTGATGAACCATGCTTCTCTGTCTGGAAATCCGATGGACGTGTCTGGGTTTGGTGGTTGCCAGGAAAACGGTACTTACCTGACTGCATTGTGCCAAGTGTAAAGTTTGGTGGCGGGAGGATTATGGTGTGGGGTTGTTTTTCAGGAGTTGGGCTTGGCCCCTTAATTCCAGTGAAGGGAACTCTTAAGGCATCAGCATACCAAGACATTTTGGACAATTTCATGCTACCAACTTTGCGGGAACAGTTTGGGAATATGCACCAGTGCACAAAGCAAGGTCCATAAAGACGTGAATGAGTGAGTTTGGGGTGGAGGAACTTGACTGGCCTACACAGAGTCCTGACCTTAACCCAATAGAACACCTTTGAGATGAATTAGAGTGCAGACTGCGAGCCAGGCCTTCTCGTCCGGCATCAGTGCCTGACCTCACAAATGTGCTTCTGGAAGAATGGTAAAACATTCCCACAGACACACTGCTAAACCTTTTGGACAGCCTTCCCAGGAGAGTTGAAGCTGTTATAGCTGCAAAAGGTGGGCCATCTCAATATTGGACCCTACGGACTAAGTCTGGGAAGCCATTAAAGCTCATGTACGTGTAAAGGAAGGCACCCTAAAACTTTTTGCAATATAGTGTGTGTGTATGTATATATACACACACACACGCACACTATATTGACTCATTAGGATGGCAGGTACTATGCACTTCCTGCGAGATATATATATATATATATATATATATACAGTGGGGATCGAAAGTTTGGGCACCCCAGCTAAAAATTTGTATTAATGTGCATAAAGAAGCCAAGGAAAGATGGAAAAATCTCCAAAAGGCATCAAATTACAGATTAGACATTCTTATAATATGTCAACAAAAGTTAGATTTTATTTCCATCATTTACACTTTCAAAATAACCGGGAAAAAAAAAATGGCGTCTGCAAAAGTTTGGGCACCCTGCAGAATTTATAGCATGCACTGCCCCCTTTGCAAAGCTGAGACCTGCCAGTGTCATGGATTGTTCTCAATCAACGTCTGGGAAGACCAGGTTATGTCAATCTCAAAGGTTTTAAATGCCCAGACTCATCTGACCTTGCCAAAAAATCAGCACCCTGGGTTCTTCTAAGCAGTTGTCTAGAAAACTGAAAATAGTTGACGCTCACAAAGCTGGAGAAGGCTATAAGAAGATAGCAAAGCGTTTTCAGATGTCAATATCCTCTGTTCAGAATGTAATTAAGAAATGGCAGCCATCAGGAACAGTGTAAGTTAAAGCAAGATCTGGAAGACCAAGAAAAATATCAGACAGAACAGCTCGCAGGATTGTGAGAAAAACAATTCAAAACCTACGTTTGACTGCACGATCCCTCCAGAAAGATCTGGCAGACACTGGAGTTGTGGTACACTATTCCACTATAAAGAGATACTTGTACAAATATGGTCTTCATGGAAGAGTCATCAGAAGAAAACCTCTTCTACGTCCTCACCACAAAAATCATCGTTTGAACTTTGCAAATGAACATATAGACAAGCCTGATGCATTTTGGAAACAAGTTCTGTGGACCGATGAGGTTAAAATTGAACTTTTTGGCCGGAATGAGCAAAGGTACGTTTGGTGAAGAAGGGGCACAGAATTGAATGAAAAGAACCTCTGTCCAACTGTTAAGCATGGGGTTGTATCAATCATGCTTTGGGGTTGTGTTGCAGCCAGTGGCACAGGGAACATTTCACGAGTAGAAGGAAAAATGGATTCAATAAAATGTCAGCAAATTTTGGATGGTAACTTGATTCCATCTGTGAAAAAGCTGAAGTTAAAGAGAGGATGGCTTCTACAAATGGATAGTGATCCTAAACACACCTCGGAATCCACGGGGGATTACATCAAGAGGCGTAAACTGAAGGTTTTGCCATGGCCTTCACAATCTCCTGACCTCAACATAATTGAAAATCTTTGGATAGACCTTAAAAGAGCAGTGCGTGACAGACAGCCCAGAAATCTCAAAGAACTGGAAGACTTTTGTAAGGAAGAATGGGCAAAGATACCTCAAACAAGAATTGAAAGACTCTTGGCTGGCTACAAAAAGCGTTTACAAACTGTGATACTTGCCAAAGGGGGCAGTACAAGATATTACCTCTGCAGGGTGCCTAAACTTTTGCAGATGCCATTTTTTTGTCTTCTGTCATTTTGAAAGTGTAAATGATGGAAATAAAATCTAACTTTTGTTGACATATTATAAGAATGTCTAATCTGTAATTTGATGCCTTTTGGAGATTTTTCCATCTTTCCTTGGCTTCTTTATGCACATTAATACAAATTTTTAGCTGGGGTGCCCAAACATTCGATCCCCACTGTATATATATATATATATATATATATATATATCGCAGGAAGCTCACAGTACCTGCCATCCTCATGAGTCCAAATCCTTGTTTCCTTACACCTCTGTTTTACCTTTTGTCAATTTGCACTTGCTATTTCCTTAAGACTGTTAAGTCTACCTGATCACATTCCTCAGCAGTGGAAGTAGCTACAAAGATTTTCATAGGTTTGGTGCACTTAATTTAGTACCGTCTGCTTTTTCATTTCTCATTCAATTTAATCAGTGCCCTTAGTATAGGCTTAACATAGTTACATAGTTAGTCTGGCTGAAAAAAGACAAAAGTCCATCCAGTTGAACCATAAAGAAAAGAAAAAGAAAAAAAAGTTACAATCCTATACCCACAGTTGATCCAGAGGAAGGGAAAAAACCCAGCAAAGCATGATCCAATTTGCTCCTGCTGGGAAAAAAATTCCTACCTGATCCCCCGAGAGGCAATCAGATATTCCCTGGATCAACTTTACCTATAAATGTAAGTACCCAGTTATATTCTGTGTATCTAAGAAACAATCCAGGCCTTTTTTGAAGCAATCCACTAAACTGGCCAGAACCAGCTCTTGAGGGAGTATATTCCACATTTTCACAGCTCTCACTGTGAAGAAACCATTCCGTGTTTGGAGTTTAAATTTCTTTTCCTCCAGATGTAAAGAGTGCCCCCTTGTCCTCTGTGATGACCTCAGGGTGAATAGCTCTACACTGAGTTCACTATATGAACTACTGATGTATTTATACATGTTGATCATATCCCCCCTTAATCTCCTCTTCTCAAGAGAGCATAAATTCAGTTCCTGTAATCTTTCCTCATAGCTCATCTCCTCCATGCCTCGTATCAGTTTGGCTGCCCTTCTCTGCACTTTCTCCAGTTCCCCAATGTTCTTTTTGTGAATTGGTGCCCAAAACTGAACTGCATATTCCAGATGCGGTCTTACTAATGATTTGTACAGGGGTAATATGATCTCTCTCTCTCTCTGGAGTCTATACCTCTTTTAATACAAGAGAGGGTTTTGCTCACTTTAGAAACCACAGCTTGGCATTGCATGCCATTATTAAGCTTATGATCTACCAGAACTCCCAGATCCTTCTCCACCATTGATTCCCCCAGTTGTACTCCCCCTAGTATGTATGATGCATGCATATTCTTAGCCCCCAAATGCATAACCTTACATTTATCAACATTAAACCTCATTTTCCACATAGTTGCCCAATTAAACAGTGCATTGACGTCGGCTTGTAAGTAGAAGACATCCTGTAAGGACGTTATTCCACTACACAGCTTGGTGTCATCTGCAAAGACTGAAATTGGATTTTTAATCCCAGACCCTATATCATTTATAAATATATTAAAAAGTAAGGGTCATTAACATTTGATAACTACTGCTCCATTTGGAAGCCAAAGTGCCTCAAGGACCTTCTTAATGAGCATGTTTCATAGGCTTACCACTATTTAACATATGCCAAAAGCATACCATGAATCACTGTACCCATTAATTTTCATTCCTTTCCCTATTGTTCAGGCCTGCATTAGAGCCATAAACTCTGCCAATTGGGCCATTTGGATGATTTCCAGGCAATTTGCTTAAAAACAGAATTTCACCTTTAGTAACAATCCTAAACTGGGTTTCCCTCCTCGTGGTAATAGCAGGACTCAACTACAGAAATAGTGAGGTTAACATCTTTGGTGGGGGAGTTTTTCACCCACCCTGTTTCCTAGTAGTTACCTCACATTTCCTTACTGCAATCATGACTTCCTATTTCCCAACTTACATTTTTTTTTTAACAAAAGAGTAGCTGGATGTAAGGTACTACATATTTTTAATACAATATTCTCAAGTGCCAGGAGTGCCAATTCATATTGGGACAGCCTTATTGCTGAAATGTATTAGACAGCAAATATTCAAAAGTAACAAACTGATTTCTCAATATATTGCCAGCTGTTCTTTCTTCTTTTTTTTCTTAGCCATTTACCAGATGCTGCTACTGCCCTCAGATGGAGAACTGCAGCAACATGCCTGAATACAGTGGGCAAAATAATTATTTGATCCCCTGCAGATTTTGTAAGTTTGCTCACTTACAACAAAATGAAGGGTCTATAATTTTTATCATAGGTGTAGAGACAGAATATCAACCAAAAATCCAGGAAAAACACAATATAAATATTATAAATTGAGTTGCATTTCAGTAAGTAAAAGAAGTATTTGATCCCCAAACAAAACATGACTTGGTGTTTGGTGGAGAAACCCTTGTTGGCAGGCACAGAGGTAAGACCTTTCTTGTAGTTGGCTACCAGGTTTGCACACATCTCAGGAGGGATTTTGGTCAACTCTTCTTTACAGATCTTTTCTAAATCCTTAAAGTTTCTTGGTTTTCACTTGCCAACTGGTTTCAGCTCCTTCCATAAATTTTCTATAGGATGAAGGACTGGAGACTGGCTAGGCCATGGCACTTTATTGTGTTACCAATGGCTTGTTTGATGACTGTGGTCCCAACTGCCCTGAGATCATTCATAAGCTCTTCCTGTGTAGTTCTAGGTTGATGTTCTGTCCCTATCATTTAAAGTAACCTATGATAAAAATGATAGACCCTTCATTTCTTTGTAAGTTGTATTAAATCTTTAATACAACTCACTGAGTGTTACATGAAACAAACTGAAGTTCCGATCATAGCTTGCTAGTAGCCTCCCTAGTGGTCTGATTATGTCCATATTTCTGTGCTCAAAGCGTTACATTTTTTTGCATGGAAATATGTAGTTTTTTTATTGTAGGCCTGAACCAATTGAGTACTGTCCGTGATACTTTTTTTATTTGCACTAACATACAATTATGAGGACAAGCTTTCGGGAAATGTCCCCTTCTTCATGTCTAAGCAGTACTGAACACAAAGATTTAGCAGAATGTTAGAAGAGATGTAGGGGATGGGGAAAAAAAAAAAAAGAGGTTAGACACAGCAAAAGCAAAGGGGGGGGGGGGGGGGTCGGAGACAACAAGGCAGTCATGCTTGAGTCATGCTTTATTGTAGGCCTGTAATTTTTAGGAATAACTCACTGAAATCTGTCCGAACAAGAGTCTAGTAAACATTCCGGGTATGTTAAAATTTGCAACACAAAATCATAAATTATAATTTAATAATTAATCATAAAAAATAATAATAAATTTAATTCAATAATGTATTCAAACCAAAAACACTGAAATTTTAAATAGAGCGCCAGTTTGCACATCACTGAGCAAAGTCGCAAAATCATTTTTAGTGCCTGATGACGAATTTCCCCACGAATCATTATCACTCAATTCTGCAAGTAGTTCTAATTTACTATCGCTGTTCTCTAGCTGGTCTAAAACCGCTTTTGACCTAAAGGGATGCTTTTTGGATGCCATGGACTTTTCTTAGTTTCAAGGCAGAAAGAACAGTAAATATGCAGGCGGGGCACAGGACAAAGCACTAGGGACAAAATGAATGTGAAATGGTTTGATACAGTAATGTTTTATTATGTGATTTTAGTGAATTTAGTGAATGTCACTTTAAAAATTTTAAAATTTCCCGCCAGTTCCGTCCCCGTACGTCCTGAGGTTACAGGGAACGGAACCCAGGAGACAGATGCTGGCATCGGCCGGAGGACATTGCCAGGGACACTGCAGGGGGGACATCACAGGAGCGCAGGACAAGGTAAGTACAGAAAAGATCCCGGAGCAAACGCTGCAAGGTATTCCCGAGTGTAGCTCGGGGTTACTGCTTGTAGTGCTGAAACTTTACCCCGAGCTACACTCAGGAATACCTCCAGGGAGGTTAATAACATAAATTAAAAATTTACTTCTCTATTCCATTTCGATCTCACTCTCATATAAACATTGCAATACCTATATTAAACCAGTGTGGCTGATCTCCTGCCTCTAGTGAAATGGGTACTAACTTTTTTATACCATTAGTCTTAACCTACTGGCAAATATACGTGCATATATTAAACCTACAAAAACGAAAACATTTTAAAATAACATGATCTTCTAAATTAAATTTAAAAATTGGTTCAATTAAGGCCCATAATTACATTTTATAAGAAAAAAACTGCGCCACCACTTACACCTATACTGTATATTTTTAAAAATATGTTCTAAAACAACTAAGGTTTATTTCTATATTGAAGCCTTCTGGCTTTAAAGTTTGGAGTTCATAAATCCATTTTGTTTTTTGTTTTTTTATATACAGTGAGGAACAGAAGTATTTGAACACCCTGCGATTTTGCAAGTTCTCCCACTTCGAAATCATGGAGGGGTCTGAAATTCATATTGTAGGTGCATTCCCACTCTGAGAGACAGAATTAAAAAAAAAATTCAGGAAATCACATTGTATGATTTTTAAAGAATTTATTTGTCTTGCACTGCTGAACATACAGTAAGTATTTGAACACCTGAGAAAATCAGTGTTAATATTTGGTACAGATGCCTTTGTTTGCAATTACAGAGGTCAAACGTTTCCTGCAGTTCTTGACCAGGTTTGCACACACTGCAACAGGGATTTTGGCCCACTCCTCCACACAAATCCCCTCTAGATCTGTCAGGTTTTGGGGCTGTCGCTGAGCAACATGGAGTTTCAGCTCCCTCCAAAGATGTTCTATTGGATTTAGGTCTGGAGACTGGCTAGGCCACTCCAGAACCTTGATATGCTTCTTACGGAGCCACTCCCTGGTTATCCTGGCTGTGTGCTTCGGGTCGTTGTCATGTTGGAAGACCCAGCCATGACCCATCTTCAATGCTCTGACTGAGGGAAGGAGGTTGTTGCTCAAAATCTCACAATGGCCCCATTCATCCTCTCCTTAATACAGTGCAGTCGTCCTGTCCCCTTCACAGAAAAGCACCCCCAAAGCATGATGTTACCACCCCCATGCTTCACATTGGGATGGTGTTCTTGGGATGCAACTCATCCTTCTTTTTCCTCCAAACACGACGAGTGAAATTTAGACCAAAAAGTTCTACTTTGGTCTCATCTGATCACATGAGTTTCTCCCATGCCTCCTCTGGATCATCCAGATGGTCATTGGCAAACTTCAGATGGGCCTGGACATGTGATGACTTGAGCAGGGGAACCTTCCATGCAATGCATGATTTGAAACCATGACGGCGTAGTGTTCTACCGACAGTGACTTTTGAAACTGTGGTCCCAGCTCTCTTCATGTCATTGACCAGCTCCTCCCTTGTAGTTCTGGGCTGATTCCTCACCTTTCTTATCATCAGTGATACCCCACGAGGTGAGATCTTGCATAGAGCCCCAGTCCGAGGGAGACTGACAGTCGTCTTTAGCCTCTTCCATTTTCTAACAATTGCTCCAACAGTTGATCAATTTTCACCAAGCTGCTTGGCAATTGCCCCGTAGCCCTTTCCAGCCTTGTGGAGGTCCACAATTTTGTCTCTGGTGTCTTTTGACAGCTGTTTGGTCTTGCCCATGGTAGTAGTTGACGTCTGACTGACTGTAGGGTGGACAGGTGTCTTTAAAGAGCTCAGACAGGTGCTACTAAGTTAGATTAATGAGTGGAGTAGAAGTGGACTTTTTGAAGGCACAGTAACAGGTCTTTGAGAGTCAGAATTCTTGCTGTTTCTTAGGTGTTCAAATACTTATGTTCAGCAGTGCAAGACAAATAAATTCTTTAAAAATCATACAATGTGATTTCCTGAATTTTTAAAAAAAATTCTGTCTCTCAGAGTGGGAATGCACCTACAATGTGAATTTCAGACCCCTCCATGATTTCGAAGTGGGAGAACTTGCAAAATCGCAGGGTGTTCAAATACTTCTGTTCCTCAATGTATCTCTGGTTAAATTAGATCCTCTCCAATGTTTTCCACCTTATCTATGGCTTAAATTGACAAATGGGCTGGATCTCGGTTATGTACCATCTGAAAATGGTTAGAAACACTATGGGGTTGATTTCATAAAGGCAAATATACTGTGCACTGTAAGTGCCGTTGCTCTAGATCTTAAGGGAAGTGCTGAAATGAGGGGAAGCTCTGCTGATTTCTATCATACAATCATGTGCAATCAAAAATTATGTTTTCTATTTTCTTGCATGCAATTGGGTATTCTTTGCAAAGTGAAACTTTACCTAAGTTACTAAGCTCTGGAGCAACTGCAGTATATTTGCTTTTAGTAAATCAACCCCTATGTTTCTTGTATACATTACGAATGTTAGTAATATGTTCACTTATCCTTTTAGTAAGTGTCTGTGTAGTTCTGCCTACGTATTGGTACCTGCAAGTACATTCTAGTATGTCTGCAGGAACCACATTTTCCACATCTGAAAAAAAGTTGTTCTCTAAAGAAGGAAAGCTTTTTCTTGGGAGGATCTGGGATATTATAGACTATTTTAGTCCTTAACCCAGGGGCTCACCTACTGTATATATGAAGGAAGGTTTGTTGGGGAGAATTGTTATTAAAGTAGGATCTTTACACAAAATTGGACAGTGTTGTCTAAAACATTTCTCTAATTTTTTATATTCCTTACTAAACCCTGTGATAAAAGCAGTATGATGGGACTTCTTTTCTTTCTCCCTTTATTCCAGTAGGTCTTCTCTTTCCATAGAGCCTGTTTCCTTTCTGACTACTAATAATTCCTTTACTTTATATCCTTTTTCTATAAACCTGTCTATAGGCATGTCTGTTTGTTTTATGTAATCTTCCCTTAATAGACATTTACTACGAATCCTTGTAAATTATCCTTTGGGGATAGCTTTTTTCCATTTCTGATGATGGCAATGTTTTATACTGTAGGTATGTATCCTTTTCGGTCTGTAGTTTTAAAATATCTTCTAGTCCCCAGTGTTTGTCCACATTTGAAAACAGTCAGATCTTAGAAATCAACACTTTGTTGATGAATATTAGCAGTAAATTTGATGCCATAAAGGTTAGAGTTAATATATGTAAATAATTCTTCCAGAGTTTCGTTGGTGCCTTGCCATATATTTTCCCATATATTTCTTCTTCCTCCCATTTGTTTAAGAAATGTTTGCAACACTGGGGGCATATTTAGCCTCCATCGATACTCCCTTGATTTGGTTGTAATACTGACCATTATACCAGAAAAAAATTGTTAGTCATCGCTAGGTTTAATCCCTCCAATATACAGTAAACTCTCTCTGTACCTTTTCTAGACTAGTATGTTTATTTAGAGCCTACTTTACCGCATTTAAAGCATCTTGTTGTTGTATATTAGTATACAATCTCTCTGTCAATTGTAACAAATAAGCTTGATATATTCACCTTTACATTTTTTACTTTATTTATTACATCGTTACTATCTTTGAGATAGGAAAGGCTCCTATTCAGCAGAGTTGGAGATATACGTCCAGATACTGTATTCTCCTAATCTGGAAAAAGAGGGTCAAGAGGGTCTGAGAAACTAATCAGTATATAATTTATTAAAACAGGTGGGGATCTGGAATTAAGGAGATTCATTACTAATTTCCATATATCAACTGATAATCTTTATTTGCGCTAATTTGAAGATGAAGGAGCACAAATCAGACCAAACCACCGGAGCACAAATCATGTGTGTGTGTATATATATATATATATATATATATATATATGTGTGTGATTTTGTGCACCCATGCCGCCCTGTAGCAGTATTTCTGCTATAGGGCGGTCAGGAAGCGGTTTGTGTTACGTTGATGCGTTACTTTAACTGACAATTGCGTGGTCATGCAACACTGCACCCAAATTAAATTTACATCCTTTTTTCCCACAAAATGAGCTTTGTTTCGGTGGTATTTGATCGGCTGTGCGGTTTTTTTATTTTTTGCGCTATAAAAACAAAGGCTGACAATTTTGAGAAAAAAAACAATATTTTGGACTTTTTGCTATAAAACATGTCCAGTAAAAAAAATTTAAAAATCAAATTTCATAAATTTTGGCCAAAATGTATTTTGCGACATGTCTTTGCTAAAAAAAATCCCAATACGTGTAAATTAATTGGTTTACGTGAATGTTATAGCGTCTACAAATGGCGGGAAAGATACTGGGATTTTTCTTTTATAGTAATAATGGCGGCAATCAGCGACTTATGGCGGTGATCTGCGATTTATGACAGTGATCAGCAACTTATGGCGGGACTGCGGCGAACATTTTGACACTGGGGGGAACTGACTTGGAGTCACTGACATCCCCAGAAACACCAATACAGTGATCACTGCAAAAAAAAAACACTGATACTGTACTAATGGCACTGGGGAGGAAGGGTTAACTTTTCTTAGGCAATGAAAGGGTTAACTGTGTGAGGAGAGTGTTTTACTAGGGGACAGGGGTGTGTGCTTCCCAGGAACACACTGATCCCGAGAGATAAACTCCGCTCTCAGGATCAGCGTGTTAAGAACTGACAGGGAGCAGAGCTGCAGTATAAACAATGCAGCTGTGATCTGTGTCATTGTTTGCCAGAAATTGCCGGGACCCGGCGGGTAATGACCGGCCGGGACCCAGTGAGTGACACCCGCTGCCCCAATCAGCGGGACGGGTAGGGCGGGCACGCACCTCACGCGCACCCCCTACCTGTTTTGCAAAGATATGTTTTAAAACGTGATTTTGCCCAGCGGTGCCACCTTGTGGCCGTTTTTCTACAGTGGCTGGACGGCAAGCAGTTAATTGAACAAGCTGAAGTTAGATGCTGATTGGCTACCAATTTTAGTAAACCTCCCCCATATGCTTTAGCAACTACCAAATCAGCAGATCACAGCAACAGAACATTAGGGGTAGTCCATATTTTTTCATTTGTTGCCCAGCCTCATGTGGATTGGAGTTCTCTTTTAAAAGGGCAATGACATTGCTTAGTGCTTTGAGTTTGGATCTATATACTTCTATATAGTTGTATAATTGTGTTTGCAGTTTAAGTACACCAGGGTTGCCAACCTCCAGTAAATTTACAGACAGTTTGTACAAACCAGTGATTTTTACAACTGTCTGTACAGTAAATATCATAATAATTTTTTATGCTGTGTTGACGTTTGTAAGTGTAAACCAGTCAAATTACTTGTTATGTGTATTGTCAATGTTTCCATATTGTGTTTATACTGCTTACATATTGATTCTCTTAGTTTTAATGTCATTTTTCAGGTTGTCGGTATAAAAAAAAGTGCTCTGTCAGTACATTTTCCATGTTTTGTCAGTAAAACTGAAAAACTGAAGTGCACACCTTTGTCTTTATAGCATGGACTGATTTGTTTTCAGAGCACAGTTCTATATTTTCAAGAAAACAAGAAAATTTACAATTGTTTTTGATCATATTTTTGTTTTATATTTTTTTCTAAAATGTAGACGTTTATGAAATGTTTAAATGTAGGTTTTAGTCCCAAGCCAGAAGATAATCTAAAAAAAGTGCTTTATTATAATGTTAAATTATGCTCCATACAGTCAACTTATGTTATTAACACATTGCAATTTCATTCCATATTTTAGCTTGTGGTGTTTTAGCCGTATTACTGATCATCATATTTTTGGATAAGATACAAGCAGACAAAACTCAACAAGAAGATCATACTTGTTCCACGCTTCTTGCAGCATTTAAGCACCTCCGTGACAAGCGTCAATGCCTTTTGATTCCACTCACTATGTTCAGTGGTTTTGAACAAGGATTTATTGCTAGTGACTTTACAAAGGTAAACGTAATAGCTGTTATTACCATAACAAGAAAATTTACAATTGTTTTTGATCATATTTTTGTTTTATTTTTTTTCTAAAATGCAGATGTTTATGAAATGAAATTGTATTTAAATTTTGTTTTTCATTATAATTCATAAACCTTTATTTTATAAATAAACATTTATTGCAAAATGTTTCAGTAATTGTATTTGCAGACCTTAATCTGCATATTGAACATCCAGATGCTTCAGTGTTTTTTAGCAGTTAGTTAGACAGTTTGTGCCTCCTCTGACTTATTTAGCTATAGGGCAGTATGTTGTGCTATTCAGATGACAACTATAGATAAGCCAAAGGTATGTGGGTTACATTCAAAGGAGGATTGGTAAACATTCCCGAAGGTCAGGTGCTGAATTCAAACCTCTAATAACTTAATGGGAGCTGAATTTTAAAAGAGTAATGATCATTTTCTAGGCTAATATGCAAGGGATTATCAAACAAATGACACAGGGATTTGCTTGCTGAGCACTGTCTTGTGCAACATGTACCACAGCAAAAAAATAAAAAAAAATTTAAATTCTGTTTGGCAGAGAGTAGTAATTTTATTCATGCTTATAGTGAAACATTTAAAAATGCAACATTCATTTCAATAACCTGCATATATGTGTTAACAACCACACATGTAAACAGCAACAACAATCACATGTTTACACAACAGCAGCAAAACAAAGGAATAAAATGACATTTAAATTGGTAGCAAATGAGAGCTCCTGGCTGTTATTCCTGTTTCTAAACAAAGCCACTGGGGAAGCTTAGGGTCTGATATAAATGTTAACAGGCAATCCCACACACAAAAAAGAGACATTGCATGGGGCTCCCCCTGAAAATACATACAAGACCCTTATCCTTGATGAGGGTCTGGTATGGATGTCAAAGGGGACCCTACACAAAAAAATGTATGGGGTGTCCCCAAATTCCTATTAGACTCTTATCCAAGAATGCAGGTCAGGAAGGGGGGGGGGGGGTGTACCAGCTTGCATCCCCATGAGTTATACCAGGCCACATGCCCACAACATGGGAAGGTACCTTGCCAGTGGAGCCTCTCCTGGAGAAGCACCTTGTCTCCCTGTTGATGAGAGCAAGGGCCTCCCTTCCCACAACCCTGGCCCCATGATTGTGTGGGAATTGAGGGCAGGGGGGATTATTGGAATCTAGAAATCCCATTTAAATATAAGGTGGCACCCAGATACCACCCCCACATAAATTATTAAGGGGTATATGGTGTCCTTACTCAATAACACAAAATAATGAAAGTGTTAATGAGCACACTTTTTGTCAAGCCCTTATTAAAAAAAAAAAGTTTGACAATGTAAGTCCACCATAAATCACATCGTCCAGAGATTCAGATCCTCGTCAATCACAATGAACCAACCAACTTACGAAAGATCCCATTTACCAACTGAAGAATCCAATCCCGTCACTATTCTCACCACAAATGTAAACCGTTACTATGGGGGTCTCTGCCACTAAAGGTAAACAATGAAGTTGGGTATGTCCAGTAATGTCATTGACCAAAAATGGATATGGTATGTTAGGAAAATGATGTCACCACTATAAAAGCACTTGTGTTTACATGCCTGGGATTCCTAGCTGGTGCATGAAGGGGGCTAGGTGACATCACGGGTTTCTAAGGACATGATGGATAGTACCAGCTGCTACCCTAACAACCACTGACAGGAACCTGACTGGAAGCTGTCATATATAGTTGCTGAGGAAAAAATAAATAAGAATTTAGGCTCCCACTGAATAAGCAAAGAGCTGGCATTTAGAGGAACTCCCAAACAGGAAAACTTCAGTCTGAACCTATGTTTGGACCAAACCAAAAGCTAATCCTTAGTCACAAACAGAGAACAGAGGAAGATGTGGTTAACTCCTTGGCACCAATGGTACACAAATTTGCAGTCTCTCGGCGGCTGGGTCTTGATGCTGAGAGGCTGCATATTTGCATACCCAATGTAAACAAATGTGCTGAGAGCGTGCACTCTGCACGATCCCAGCACATTTACCGGTGCATCAAGGAAAGGTCCCGATCGCTACTTGCAATTGGGGGCTTTCCGATCATGTGACCTTTGTGACAGCCAATCATGCTAGTCAGATGACCCTAAACCCTGCACCGTCTCTCAGCGTCACAAACCCCTTAAAGAGTTGGGAGGCGCAGGCACCAAGGGGTTAGACTACTTTAGACAGATTGGCCTCTTTTTCTGCCATACAGCACTGCTTAGCCAAAAAATGGTTCCTTTTAAAACTTGGAGCACATAGTGCTATGTGATATAGCTTTTCTGATAAACAAAGCTTATTTTCTATATAAAACGATGTCACATGGCTTTGATTATTAACACAGCCATGTGATATACTGTATATAAGGTATACACCACGCAGCAAGCCAATTGCTACAAAACAACTGATGAGGAGCAGTTGCCAGTGATAGGGCCACCGTAATAGACAAAAGTATCAGCCTTCTGGTCAGCACTCTTCATCCACTTACCCACTTGTACATTTACTGCAGCAGGGTGCAGGTGCAGGCACAGTTACATATATATATACATGACTGCCTTCCTCCGGGTCTACGGGAGCACAAATGGACGCAGCACGAGTTTGGCAGCCAATTTCAGCCAATGATTTTGGCTGAAGTCAGCTAATTGACTGTGTCCAATCACACACAGAGTTCTGTGTTTACAAAACACAGAACCCTGTGCACAAGGAACAGTGATCTGGCTCTTTTTGTTCCCTGCAAAGCAAAGAGAAAAAACAGCCATATAGTAAAGTATAGTAAAGTAAAAACAGCACATATTACACACTATACACATTGTTAAGCACACAATTAAGCCATTGATTACCCCTAGTTGTTAACCCCTTCTCAGCTAGTGTCATTAGTACAGTGACAGTGTACAATATTAGCACTGATCACTGTATTAGTGTCACTATTGATGTCAGTTAATCAGTTAGTATACCTCTCAGCCAGCATTAGCTAGTGCCAGATTTCCTGCCACACTATCACAGTCCCACTATAAGTCACTGATCACCAGTATAGGTTCATATCTGTGTAAAATCCAGTATATATACCATGGTGTGTGGACACTATAACTTTCACACAAATCACTATTTGGATTTTTCTTTCTTACCAAAGACATGCAGCAGAATACATTTTGGCCTAAATTTATGAGGAATTTTAATTTTGTGATTTTTTTTTATTGGATATGTTTTATAACTGAAAGTAGAAAATATGTTTTTTTTTTCCCCAAAATGTTTAGTCTTTTTCGTTTATGTAATAAA
Organism: Staurois parvus; assembly: GCF_062004578.1. Lineage (NCBI taxonomy): Eukaryota > Metazoa > Chordata > Amphibia > Anura > Ranidae > Staurois > Staurois parvus. The sequence continues at coordinate 926,893 of NW_028318297.1, forward strand.
AAAAACCCAGTTGTGATTAAATACCACCAAAAGAAAGCTCTATTTGTGTGAAAACATTTATATAAATTTAATTTGCATTGCATGACCACAGTATTGCAGTACTGGATTGCAAAACATGCTCTGGTCATGAAGTAATCACTTTACCTTCCAGAGGCCCCTTCCTCCACACAGGTCCAATGTTACTCACAAACAGATAAGAACAAAGATGTAATGCTCTCTGTATAAATCACTGTTTATTATCCAAATTGCACTTACATTTTAGAGACTTTCAACTTACAAAGGGTGCCTATAGTGATGCTATCCTGTAGGTAGGCAGTTACTACTGTTTCCTGTAAGCCTCCCTTGAGCACTGTGTGGGGTGACACGTATTGCACTTAATTGTGTTTGGTCACTTTCACATTTCGATCATCTCTGATTGCACCCAAGGACATTTTACATCGAGTGGGGTGGAAAAGGCTGCACTTGGATATACAAGAACATTTCCTGTGATTGACGATTGTTGGGCACACATTAGGTCACACTTTGCCACATGCGCCAGTTCCAAGATTGTACAAATGTCTAAATAGTGGCATGCTTGAATAAACATTGTCCACGTATAAGTGGTACCCCATATGGAAAAAGGATGACACCAAGTCCCAATCTTGTCACTGCTCCCCATGTAGTCTGGGCATCTGGGGGCTCCATATGACTATCTATTCCCTCGTAAATCCGAAACTTATAAGTATAGCCTGTGGGGTGGAAAAGGCTGCACTTGGATATACAAGAACATTTCCTGTGATTGACGATTGTTGTCAAATTCAATGACTTTTGCACCATGTTTTTCTGCACCGGAATTTAATCATTTGTATCAGAGTTGTTTTTGTTGATTTATATAATTGTAGTTATTATTCACATTGTAAGAGCTGCACTTTTTTAAACTTATATTTTGGACTCTTTGTATCGGAATATAGTGGTGGTGGCCTTTGTTTCATTTGGCCCAGTGCAGATTCTAATGCTACCTTACATATCCTATAAAAAAGAAAATAAATAAATGTATTTATCGTACTTCACGGGACAAAGAGGAGGCCATAATAATGACTATGTGGGTTATATGCCACCTATAGGTGAAGGGACACTGGTCGACCAATCAGAGAGAAAGTGCTCCCCTATATAACCCCTCCTACATAGAAAGTTCTTTGGTTTTTTCACCAGTGGATGGTCACTGAAGTGGTGCATGTGCTATTGGAGCATACCTGAAGGTCCAGAATGCTTCCCTTGTAGAATCAGGGGCTTCATTTGGAAAGCTGTTAGCCAAAATGGATGGTACCTGAGCCTCGCTGGATAAGGAGAAGAATCCTCGGGATTTTGCCTGTGTTTTTGCAGCCTTAGGGTGCTGAACTGTGAAGCAGTGGCTCCACATTATGGGGACTGAGTCCTTGAAGGTCTGCATGACAAAGCCCACCGTGATAGGTGAAGGTTTGGGTTAAACTCACCCAGTACCTTATTTGCATTAAACTAGCCTCAGAACCTGTATAATTAATGTGTTCAGTTTTAAACGGATAAGGTGGTAACCCTAGTAAAGGTTAGACTCCTGTTATGATTCAGGATCCTGCGTCGGAAATGGTAAGTTTCTATTTCCAGTATTTTTTTTAAAAATATGACCGTTTGGTCATTCTCCTGGTGGCCATTGGGGGGAGTATAATGTTGGTCTGGCCAGGCCATGTTGTATGTGTCTCTAAAGGAGTATTGGACTGCAGTTTCTCCTCTAGCCACTAGAGGTCATGGGGCTGCTCTCTATAACGTACACTGGTGCAGTGGAGGGAGGAAGTAGATAGGTGGCCATTTTAGCTTGTGTTTGTAATTTTATGTGGCTGGCGGTTTGTGAAGCTCCTGAGATGTAGTAGAGAAAAGGAGCAATCTATGGCTGGATGATGGTGTGTGAGTATTTCCTTTGGGGGAATTGCATGCCTATACAGGACATGATTATACACTGCAGTAGCCTGCCTAATCCCAGGGGGCTTGTAGAACTGTTTCTTTACACACCCCTGCAGAGGTATTAGTGAGCTTAAAGGAGTTGAGTCTCCAGAGTAGCTTGCATTTGAGCTGCAGGAGCTTATATTTTAGCTGCACTGAATCAGCATGGAGGGACAGTTGCAGTATTGTATTGCATGCATACCTGCATAGTTTTTTGAACTGTATATTGAATAAACTGCATTTGTACGTGCATTTGAGCATGCGTACCTTATGTTTAGGTTGCATCTGTACGTGCGCGCCCGATGCTTAGGCCGCATGTGTATGTGCCCGCCTGATGCTTAGGCTGCATCCGTATGTACGCACGTACAGATGCAGCCTACGTGCGCGCCTGATGCTTAGGCTGCATCCGTATGTGCGTGCCTGATGCTTTGGCCACACGTGCGCGCCTGATGCATAGGCCACACGTGCGCGCCTGATGCCTGGGCCGCATCCGTACGTGCGCGCCTAATGCCTGGGCCGCATCCGTAAGTGTGCGCCTAATGCCTGGGTCGCATCCCTACGTGCGCGCCTGATGCCTGGGCCTCATCCATATGGGCGTCCCCAATTATTGGGCCACATCTGTACATGCATACTTAAATGCATACTAACATAGAATGCATAAACTGCATAATTTGCATACTTACAGGCATACTTGTGTGACCTGGATACTGGTATAATTTGCATACTTACATATCTATGTACCTGTATAGCTGCATGCTTGTTTGCCTGTGCGTTCACATAACTGTAGACCAAGATGGATATGGACATATGTCCCTGCGGGACTGCATAGTTGGATAACAACAAAGTTGCTGCCTTTTTTTTGCTTAAAGGGTCCCAAAAGAGGTAGCCAGCAGAGAGGCAGGTGCATCACCTTCGGGTCCAGTGGTCCAGGTGTTGTAAGCTTTTCCTTTTCAGAGTCTGAGGTGGCTGTGTTTTGAGAATTATCTTGGGCAAAGGATGCTAGGGCAGTCTCTGAAGTGATTTGAGACACAACAAGTTCGCAGGCCCTAAACCAAATGGGTGTGAGATCTATCCTAGATCTCAAGGCACTAGACATAAGTCTAGACATCCTTCTGTTTCAGATGGGATCCGTCAGATCAGTGGTGGCTGCTCTGCAAGAGAGAGATTTCTGATGTCGATAGTTCTTATCTTCATGTGCTAATTTTTCAGGCTCATCAGGGGTTTTGTGATTGCTATAGAGAATTGCCATATTATTGCTGTGGGGCACTGCCCTTTGGGCTGGCCACAGCTCTCCGAGTGTTTACAAAGCTCCTAGCTCCAATGCTGGGCTTGCTGAGGACACAGGGTGGTGTCAGTCTCATAACACCTTAATGTTCCTTTGCTCAGGGAGCAGTCGGTTTCAAGTTTAAAGTGAAATGTAAGAAGAAATAAGTATCCTTCGGTACATCTCTGCATGAGGAAATTATATCTACATTGAAGCGGTTTACTTTGTGTGGTTCCACTCCAGGTGTTTTGTAGAAGAACATTCTACCTGTCTTGATCATGAAGGTCCAAGCAATGGATTTGCTGGAGGGCTTAGTACCCAGGGTATTGCAGAGTCCAAATCGGTGGTTTAGAAGATAGTAACCATTGATGCCAGTCTCTCTGGTTGGGGGGGAGGTGATCAAATGGTGGCTATTGTTCAGGGGACATTTGTCTACACAGTAGGGAATACGGCCTATCAATGTTTGGAACTTGGCAGTACGCCTTGCGCTGGATTATTGGTCAAACCCGTTGCACAGGTTGTGGTCAGGGTTTAGTCTGACAATGCCACAGCAGTGGCAAATACCAACCACCAGTCAAGCGGTTCAGGAAAGGGTGAACCACATTCTGTCTGGGGCAGAACAGCATGTGCTCTCTGTCTTCCAAGTATAGAAAATTGGCAGGGTATTTTTTTCCAAAGGAGGTCAGCGGCTGATACTGACAGAATGGTCCCTGCATCCCTAGATGTTTTCAGCAATCTGTCAGCGTTGGGGAACACTGGATGTGGATCTACTGACTTCCAGGTTCTACAACAGGTTAGACAGGTTGTGCCCATGTCAAAAAGCCCAATGGCAATAGGGGTATATACACCTTGGGGACCAGTTCCCCCTAATCTATGCTTCCCCCCCCCGATTCAACTTTGTGCAGGTAACACTAATAATAGTGGTAACCTGACCTAGCCCAGGAGGGCTTGATATACCAACACAGTGTATCTGGTAAGGGACACTCCTTGGACAATCCGTCCGCCCAGACCTTGGGTCCAATATTGTATCCTGTATATGACTGATTTTTTAAGCCCAATTCTGGTAAGATTGGGGGGGGGGTCTTGTTTTCTCTGCATTTTCAGAGTGCTAGAAAGCCGGTGCCAGGGCGCTTCCATTACAGGACCTGGAAATCTTTTTTTTCTGGTGGGAGGCCAGGAATGGTACCTGCGAAAGTGGGTGATTTGAATGTTTTATAGCCTTTCCAATCGGGAGGGGAAATTAAATTTAACTTGAGTACCATATAAGGTCAGTTTTCGTCTTTATCCATTTTTTCCTAGAGACCGTTGTTCTCACTCCTTGATTGGAAATTTGTGCAAGGTGTAACATGTATTGGTTCCGTCTGTCAGGCCACCCTTGTGACTTTGGCTGTCCTTGCAGAGGCCGCCTTTGGAACCACTTAAAGAAACCGAATCCTTTTGCTACAGAAGGTGGCTTCTTTGATTACTATCACTTTGGCAGGGAAAGTGTCAAAGCTGGTGGCCCTTTCATGTAAGGAGCCATTCTTGGAATCATGATAGGGTGATGTTGCGTCCTCATCCATTTTCCTGCCAGAATGCTTTTTTGGTTTTCACTTAAATCAGGACAGTGTCTTGCCTTTGTTTTTTCCTAGTCCACATTCGGCAGGGGAAAGAGCGCTGCATACTCTGGATGAAGTTCAAGTGGTCAGGATTTATTTGAGTTGGCAGCACAGTTCAGGAATCCTGAATTGTACTGTCAAAAGGGCCCAAAAAGGGCAGGCTGCATCCAGGTCAACTATTTTTCATTGAATCTACCAGTTAATCATTCAAACCTATGGTTTAAAGTCCCATCCTTTCGGGTGACAGCACACGCTATCAGGAGTGTGGGGGTGTCAAGGTCCTACCTTTCGTCAGGGCTTTTGCTGCTCCATGTGCTGGCATCCATCTTGGGTGTCTGCAAAGCATTGTGGGATCCTTTATGCTTTCAGCCCTCTGCGGCTCCTCCCCCAGGAGTTGGCAGCTTATCACATATAATTCTGCTGTTTGTAGCTGTCCATTGCATTCGTGGCCTGTCTATTGCACAGCAGCAAGCTCCTGTTTAGTTTCTCATTGCTCTCCTGGATACCGACTCGGCTTTGGCAAGACTCCTTCCTGGCTTCTGACCCCGGCTCTGGTGACCATCCTACCTGGCTTCTGACCCCGGCTCTGGCGACCATCCTACCTGGCTTCTGACCCCGGCTCTAGCGACCATCCTTCCTGGCTTCTGACCCCGGCTCTGGCGACCATCCTTCCTGGCTACTGTTCTACCAAGTCACCTGCTGTTGCTTTTGGACTTGCATAGACTGTCTTGTTTTTGTATAATAAACCTACCTTTAATTGCACCTCCTTGTGTGTCTGGCTCCTTGCTCCCTGACACTACACGAATGCCATGAATCCTGACGGTACAGGTACGCCCTCACTCCCTATGTTGGTTGCCAGACTTGATCAGCAGGATCTCTTGTTGGATCAGTTCACTCAGGCGTTGCAGACACTGCTTGCACGCACAGCGCACCTTACTCCTGGTGCTATTAGGCCGGTTGTCCCTCCTGTTTTCGCTCCCGCTGTTGCTCTGGTTGTTGCGCCTACCTCCGCATCTGCTGCCGCACCTGCGGTGCCCAGAGGTATGATTGGTTCAGCCCCCCTTCCACAGCGCTTTGGGGGTGAGCCGAGTCAGTGTCGGGGTTTCCTTAACCAAGTGGGCATATATTTTGAATTGATACCCCACACTTTTCCTACTGAGAGGTCAAAGGTGGGCTTCCTAATCTCGCTTCTCTTTGGCCTGGGCAAATCCCTTATGGGAGAACGATAACCCTGTGATTCACGAGTTTGCCGGTTTTGTCGCCTCCTTCCGTATGGTATTTGATGTGCCTGCTCGCTCCGCCTCTGCTGCTAAGCTGCTCATGTCCATGCATCAGGGTTCATGAACCGTTGCCGAGTACGCCATAGAATTTCGTACCCTGGCAGCAGAGGTGGGTTGGAACAATGAGGCTCTGGTGGCTGCTTTCTCTCATGATCTCTCAGATGCGTTGAAGGACGAGATTGCAGCCAAAGAACTGCCTGTGGAGCTTGAAGCACTCATTTCCTTCCTAATCCTGATTGACACCAGGCTCAGGGAGAGGCCTTCACTTATGGAGCGTCTGCGGAGGCCTCCTAACCGGTTGGCGCCTACGTTTTCTGTCCTATCCGTTCCTCCCTCTCCTCCTACGCCTCCTGGGGATGGCTTCTCTGGCGGTGAGCCCACGCAGCTGGGGTTTGCTCGCCTTTCTGAGGGGTAGCGGGCCTCTCGACGTCGGGAGGGTCGCTGCCTGTACTGTGGTCTCGGTGGGCATTTTCGGCAGTCCTGTCCGGTCCGTCGCTCGCACCTGAGATCCTGTCGGGGGCAGATCTTGGGTGGAGTTTCCTCGTCACCCGGTTTTCCGCAAAGATAAACCGCTAATCACCGTTGTCCTCTCTTGGGCGGAGGGCTCGGTGATGGCCCAGGCATTGGTAAACTCTGGTGCTGGCAGGTTGTTTATGGACAGTTCGTTTGCTGCCCAGTACTCCATTCCTCTGCAGGCTCGAGTTACTCCATTGGTCCTTGAGGCAATAGATGGCAGGCCCCTGCAACCGCCGCAGGTTACCCACGAGACCCTGCCGGTTGAAGTAGCTATTGGGGCTGTTCACAGGGAGTTGGCCTGTTTCCAGATAATTTCTTCCCCGCACTACTCCGTGGTTTTGGGATATCCCTGGCTTCAGAAGCACAATCCGGCCCTTTGATTGGCGGTCGGCCGAGATTTTCTCATGGTCTCCACAGTGTGGGGACGGTTGCATCCGTGGACCTGTTAAGGTGTTGTGTGCCTCCTCGGACTCTGTGTTGCCTACTGACTATGGGGAGTACCTGGACGTGTTTGATAAGGTGCACGCCGGTGCTCTGCCTCCTCATCGTCCATACGATTGTGCCATAACCTTACAACCCGGTTCCACTCTTCCTCATGGCAGGGTGTATCCTCTTTCGGCTGCGGAGAAACAGGCCATGGAGGAGTACGTTGCGGATGCGCTTTCCCGGGGGCACATTCGCAAGTCTACTTCTCCAGCAGGAGCTGGCTTTTTCATCATGAAAAAGAAGGGCGGTGAATTGAGGCCTTGCATTGATTTTAGGGGTCTTAATCGAATCACGATTAAGAATGCTTACCCAATTCCGTTGATTACCGAGTTGTTCGACCACCTCAAAAGAGCAACGGTCTTTACTAAACTCAACCTTAGGGCTGCGTACAACCTCGTACGGATCAAGGAGGGCGACGAGTGGAGGATCGCGTTCAACACCAGAACCGGCCACTATGAATCCCTGGTTAGGCCCTTCGGGTTGTGTAACGCGCCCGCGGTCTTCCAGGAGTTCATTAATGATGTCTTTCGTGACTTGTTGCAGCAGTGCGTGGTGGTTTACTTTGACGACATCCTGGTTTACTCTGCATCTATGCAGTCTCAAATCCAGGATGTTAAGCGGGTGCTGCAACGGTTACGTGAGAACAAGCTTTTCTGTAAGCTCGAGAAGTGTGAATTTCACCGATCCCAGGTTGCCTTTTTGGGCTACATCATTTCCGCTGTGGGATTTTCCATGGACCCTCAGAAGGTTTCGGCGGTTCTGCAGTGGCCTCGCCCCAGTGGTCTTCGGTCCATTCAGCGCTTTTTGGGATTTGCCAACTATTTTCGGAAGTTTATCAGGACTTCTCCACGCGGGCCAAGACTCTCTCAGATCTGACCAAGAAGGGCAGTAATCCCCACGAGTGGTCATCCGAGGCCATCTTAGCTTTCGAAGCTCTGAAATCCTTCTTCGCTTCGGCTCCGATACTGTCTCATCCCAATCCTGGGTTGCCTTTTGTCCTCGAGGTTGATGCATCTGAGACAGGAGTAAGCGCCCTCCTGTCTCAGCTTCGGTTGCCTGATGGACCCCTACTTCCCTGTGGGTTCTACTCCAGGAAGCTCTCCTCCGCAAAATGGAACTACCAGATTGGAGACAGGGAGTTGTTGGCCATTATTCAGGCTCTCAAGGAATGGAGGGACCTGCTGGAGGGTTCTGTGGTTCCGTTCTCATTCTCACTGACCACAAGAACCTGATGTATCTCTCGGAAGCTAAGAGGTTGACGCCCCGTCAGGCCAGATGGGCTCTGTTCTTGTCGTGTTTTATCTATGTGGTCCCCTATTTGCCTGGCTCCAAGAATGTCAGGGCTGATGCCTTGTCGCGGCAATACTCTGAGCTGTCCAGGGAGGACTCTGAGCCGACCTCGATCATACCTCCGGATCAGATCCTGGCTGCCATTCGTACCAGCCTGACTTCTCCCCTTGGGGAGCAGATTTTGGCGGCTCAAACTGATGCTCCCTCTGAGAGACCGGCTGGTAGATGTTTCGTACCTGAGGGATTGCGCACCCGCTTGCTGCGTACCTACCATAATTCCAAGACTGCTAGTCATCCAGGGAGGAACCAGTTGTCCTGGGTCGTTTCTCGTGCATTCTGGTGGCCATCTCTCCGTTCCAGCATCACCTCATATGTAGCGGCATGTTCTGTCTGTGCCCACAATAAATCTCCTCGGCATCTTCCATTGGGCCTTCTGCAACCCATTCCCAATGGGGAGCGTTCCTGGTCACACCTGGGCATGGATTTTATTGTAGACCTCCCTGCGTCTCGAGGCCATACGGTCATTCTTATGGTCATTGATCGTTTCTCCAAGATGTGCCATTGTGTTCCGTTCAAGAAATTGCCGACTGTGCAAGAACTGGCTACGGTTTCGCCAGGGAGATCTTTTGCTTGCATGGGTTGCCTAAGGTGATTGTCTCAGACCGTGGGAGCCAGTTTGTGTCCAGGTTCTGGCGTGCCTTCTGCTCCCAGTTGGGTATCAAGCTCTCCTTCTCTTCGGCCTACCACCTGCAGTCCAATGGGGCTGCGGAGCGTTCCAACCAGGCCCTGGAACAATTCCTTCCCTGCTATATCTCAGACCATCAAGACAATTGGGTCGATATCCTGCCATGGGCAGAGTTTGCGAAGAACTCGGCTGTCAACTCCTCCTCCGGGATGCCTCCCTTCATGGCCAACTATGGGTTCCAACCCGCTGTATTGCCTGAGTTGTTCTCGCCACAAGACATTCCGGCTGTGGATAACCATCTTGCTGCCCTTGCGTTCCTCGTGGGGGCAGATCCAGAGGTCCTTGAAGGACCCAGAAGCTCCAGGCTGATCGTAGACAGTTGCCCGCTCCTTCATACCAGGTCGGAGATCGGGTGTGGTTGTCCACTCGTAACCTCAATCTTCGGCTGCCCGCACCAAAACTGGCTCCCCGTTTTGTTGGTCCTTTCTGCATCCTCCGCAGGGTGAACCCGGTTGCCTATGCCCTTGCTCTTCCTCCTGGGATGTGTATCTCCAATGTCTTCCACGTATCCCTGTTGAAGCCTCTGGTCTGTAATCGCTTTACTGCCTCTCCGCCTCGGCCTCATCCTATCTGGGTCGACGGTCATGAGTAGTATGAGGTGAACCACATTCTGGACTCTCGGTTGGTCCGCGGTCGGGTGCAGTTCCTGGTCTATTGGAGTGGTTATGGTCCCGAGGAGCGTTCCTGGGTTCCTTCCACGGATGTTCATGCTTATGCCCTCCTCCGCGCTTTTCACGCCCGCTTTCCCCAGAAGCCTTATGTTGAGCCGTGGAGGGGGAGGGGCCCTTGAGGAGGAGGTACTGTCAAGGTCCTACCTTTCCTCAGGGCTTGTGCTGCTCCATGTGCTGGCATCCATCTTAGGTGTCTGCAAAGCATTGTGGGATCCTTTATGCTTTCAGCCCTCTGCGGCTCCTCCCCCAGGAGGTGGCGGCTTATCACATATAAGTCTGCTGTTTGTAGCTGTCCATTGCATTCGTGTCCTGTCTGTTGCACAGCAGCAAGCTCCTGTTTAGTTTCTCATTGCTCTCCTGGATACCGACTCGGCTTTTGCAAGACTCCTTCCTGGCTTCTGACCCCGGCTCTGGCGACCATCCTTCCTGGCTTCTGACCCCGGCTCTGGCGACCATCCTTCCTGGCTTCTGACCCCGGCTCTGGCGACCATCCTTCCTGGCTTCTGACCCCGGCTCTGGCGACCATCCTTCCTGGCTTCTGACCCCGGCTCTGGCGACCATCCTTCCTGGCTTCTGACCCCGGCTCTGGCGACCATCCTTCCTGGCTTCTGACCCTGGCTCTGGCAACCACCCTTCCTGGCTTCTGACCCCGGCTCTGGCAACCACCCTCCCTGGTTTCTGACCCCGGCTCTGGCAACCATCCTTCCTGGCTTCTGATCCCGGCTCTGGCGACCATCCTTCCTGGCTACTGTTCTACCAAGTCACCCGCTGTTGCTGTTGGACTTGCATAGACTGCCTTGTTTTTGTATAATAAACCTACCTTTAATTGCACCTCCTTGTGTGTCTGGCTCCCTGCTCCCTGACAGGGGGCATCTTGGGCTATCCACCACAAGGTGTCAGTTGCTCAGGCTTGCAAGGCTGATACATGGTCTTCTGTTCATACATTCATAATTTTATACCAGGTGGTTGTCAGAGCCATGGAAGATTGTGCCTTTGTCCGCAGTGTTTTGAGAACGGCTGAGTAGCTCCTTTTGGAATGTTGGTGGCGGTTATTGTGATGTCACCCACCCCTGAAGTTTTATTGCTTTGGGAAGTTCCACATAGTCATGGCTGGATCTAGGAGGGTGCTGGGGTGGGCTGCGCCTTCCAGATTTATGTTGTGCCCCCCCTGGCTGACAGCAGATGGCCGAGTATCTTCCCCCTTTCGCACACTCGGGGTCGGCCCGGGACGTGAGTGCACAGCCTAGTGTAGTGATTTGTGTTCAAGAGAGAGATTGTGCTGTGCCGTCTCCCTCCTGTCAGTAAAGTGCTCCCGCACACACATACCCTCGGACTGCACACAGTTTAATTACCTGCACACATTTCCTTCTGCTAGGACTTGGAGGAGGCAGGGTGCAGGTAAACTGCGTTCAGTCCGAATTGGCAATCGTGTGTGTGTAGGGGGGAGGGGAGACTGAAAATAATTTGTTTGAGATTAGAGGTGGAGGAATTAGCGACTATTTGCACTTGGGAGGGATATTTGCCAAGAGGGGGGATTGGAGGGGAATATGTGCAAGGAGGAGGGATGGGGGTGGTGGAGCATTAGGGGGGATATGTGCAAGGAGGAGGGATTGAGGGGGTGATATGTGCAAGGAGGAGGATTAGGGGGGACATGTGCAAGGTGGAGGATTAGGGGGGACATGTGCAAGGAGGAAGGATCGGGGGGGATATGTGCAAGAGGGGGGACATGTTCAAGGAGGAAGGATTAGGGGGGGGATACGTGCAAGGAGGAGGAATTATTGGGGATATGTGCAAGGAGAGGGGATTAGAGGGGATATGTGCAAGGTGGCGAGATTAGAGAGATATGTGCAAGGAAGAAGGATTGGGGGGGGGGGCATGTTCAAGGAGGAAGGATGGGGGGGATACGTGCAAGGGGGAGAAATTAGGGGGGATACGTGCAAGGAGGAGGGATTGGGGGGACACGTGCAAGGAGGAGGGATTGGGGGGACACGTGCAAGGAGGAAGAATTGGGGGGGACACGTGCAAGGAGGAGGGATTGGGGGGACACGTGCAAGGAGGAGGGATTAGGGGGGACACGTGCAAGGAGGAGGGACTAGGGGGGACATGTGCAAGGAGGAAGGATTGGGGGATACATGCAAGGAGGAGGAATTAGGGGGAAAATGTGCAAGGAGGAAGGATTAGGGGGGATATGTGCAAGGAGTAGGGGCAGACTGACAACTCATGGAGCCCCTGGGCAATAGGGGATCATGGGGCCCCTGTGTCCTTGCTCAAACTCAAAAAAGCCTATGAAAAAAGTACCAGGGGCATCTCATGGGGCCCCCTACTGACCCCGGGCCCTCGGGAAGTGCCCGAGTTTCCAAATGGTCAGTCCGCCTCTGGCAAGGAGGAAGGATTGGAGGGGATATGTGCAAAGAGGAAGGATTGGGGTGGGGGGGCATGAGCAAGGAGGAAGGATTGGAGGGGATATCTGCAAGGAGGAAGGATTTGGGGGCGGGTGATATGTGCAAGGTGGAGGGATTAGGGGAGATATGTGCAAGGTGGAGGGATTAGGGGAGATATGTGCAAGGTGGAGGGATTAGGGGAGATATGTGCAAGGTGGAGGGATTAAGGGGATATATGCAAGGAGGAAGGATTGGGGGGACATGTGCATGGAGGAGGGATAAAGGGGGATATGTGCAAGAGGGGGGATTATTGGGGATATGTGCAAGATGGGGAAATTGGGGGATATGTGCAAGGCCAGTTACATACTGTGCAGATGGATGCTGTGTGTGTGAGAGAATCTGATCTTGGCTATGTGCTGTGTGGGGTGGAGGAGATCTGAGTACCCAGGCAGTTTGCAGTATGGGGAAGAGAGGAGGAGACCTGCTGAGTGCTTTGCCAGCAGTGACCCTGTCCTCTTCTCTGCCGAACAATGTCTTATGCACTACTGACTCCTTTCCTCTGAACTTCTGACCTGACAACCCATTTTCTCCACCCTGCTGACCCTTGTCCTCTGTTCTGCTGACCTTCTTCACACGGTCCTCTGCTCTGATAACCCACTATACACTGTCCTACAACTGACCACTGTAGACTGCCCTATAACTGCTGGCCCCCTGTACACTGCCCTACTGACCTCAGATCCTCTGCCCCCTGAGATTTTTTACTGCACCCCTACATCAAAAGTCTGGATCTGGCCCTGCACATAGTCATTATTATGGCCTGCTCTGTGTCCCGTGATAAAGAAAACTGGCTTTTTTTACATACCTGTAAATCCATTTCTTGGAGTACATCACGGGAAACAGAGGTCTTGCCCCTCTTTCTGGAATTTTATTGATTGCTACAAAAACTGAAGTACTTCCTGTGTAGGAGGGGTTATATACAGTAGAGAAGGGCTTCCTCTCTGATTGGTCAACCAGTGTCCATTCACCTATAGGTGGCATATAACCCACATATTCATTATTATGGCCTGCTCTGTGTCTCATGATGTACTCCAAGATATTGATTTTACAGGTATGTATGTAGAAAAAAAAATCTTCATAAAATTTAGGCCAAAATGTATTCTCCTACATGTCTTTGGTAAAAAAAAAAAATCCCAATAACTGTATATTAATTGGTTTGTGTGAAATTGATAGCGTCTACAAATGACAGTATATATACTGGAATTTTTTTTTCCAATGTACTAGTAATGGCAATGATCAGCGACATAAAGCAAGACTATGACAGTACGGCAGGCATTCTGATACTAACTGACACTGACTAACTGACATGACCTGTGACACTAATACAGTGATCAGTGCTAATAAAATGCACTGACGCAGTACTCATGACACTGTGTAGGAAGGTTAGATATCAAGGGGCTCATTACAGCCTACCTGCAAGAGAAAATAGCAAAATTATATTTATATTAAAAATACACTAAAAACATTATTAATGTACACAATAATGACAGAATTCCTTTTAAGTCTCTAAATGATAAAATTGTACTGAGTTAAAAAAGTTCTGTGTGTAATTGAGGTCTTGGGGCTCATTCACATGGGTGCCGTGGCCTGTAGTGTGTGAACCAGTGGTTTCTTTATGTGGCTGGAGCTCTTTGCAGGCAATCTATGTTACACTATGGAAACACTGCATGTCCCAATTTGACAGGCATATGGGTTCAGGTGTACAGCCCTGAACACAGACCACATTCAGGGCAGGGGCGGACTGACAACTCACGGGGCCCACGGCAATAAGAGATAATGGGGCCCCCTGTGTCTCCGCCTACACTGAAGCCAAAGCCACACCCCACCTACATAGTGCAGCTCAACTGCATAGAAAGGGCATAGAAATGGGTCCTCCATCCATACCAAGCCAAAAAAAAAAAATGGGGTCCCCCCAAGATCCATACCACACCCTTGTCTGAGCATGCAGCCCGGCAGGTCAGGAAAGGGGGGAGGCAAGCGAGCGCCCCCCCCGAACCATACCAGGCCACATGCCCTCAACATGGGGAGGTGCTTTTGGGGGGACAAGGGCCTCTTCCCCACAAACCTGGCCTTTGGTTGTGGGGGTCTGTGGGCAGGGGGCTTATTAGAATCTGTAAACCCCCTTTAGCAAGGGGGCCCCCAGATCCTGACCCCCCCATGTGATTAAGTATGGGGTACATGGTACTGCTACCCATTCCGATGAGCCCCCCACCTGCAGACCTCCACAACCACCTGCCAGGGTTGTGGGGAAGAGGCCCTTGTCCCAATCAACATGGGGACAAGGTGCTTGGGGGGGGGGTCCCTCTGCCCCAAAAAAAAACCCCATGTTGAGGGCATGTGGCCTGGTATGGTTCAGGAGGGGAAAGGCGCTCGCTCGTCCCCCCCTTTCCTGACCTGGCGGGCTGCATGCTTGGATAAGGGTCTGGTATGGATTTTGGGGGGGACCCCCACACTATTTTTTTTTTATTTTGGCGTGGGGGTCCCCCTCAAAATCCATACCAGACCCGAAAGGCTTGGTATGGATGGAGGGGGGACCATACACCGTTTTTTAAATTTTTTTAATTGCCGGCAATTCTTTCTTTTACCTCCCAGGTGTCAGTGGGGAACCACACTGACAGCTGAAATATTACCACATGGTTTTCACTACTAAAATACCGCATAACTTGATAAAATAACTCATGCGGTATTTTAGTAGCATTTTTTTTGTGAATTCAAATTTATTTTTTTTTCACCTGGGTGACATCACCGGGTGGCCCCTCCCCTTAAATATTTAAGAACCGTCAGGCCAGCGGAGCTGTCAGATGGCAGGAGCCAGTGTTGACAGCAGAAACTTTTTTTCTCTTTCCCAGGTCGGCGGTGGGCACCCCCCCATGTTGAGGGCATGTGGCCTGGTATGGTTCAAGGGGGGGCGCTCACTTGCCCCCCCCCCTTTCCTGACCAGCCGGGCTGCATGCTCAGATAAGGGTCTGGCAGTTTTTTTACATTCAGCTGTCAGTGGGGAACCCCGCTGACAGCTGAAACATTAGCACATGTTTTCACTACTCCAATACGGCATGACTTAATAAAATAACTACAGTAGTGAGTGCCAAGTTTTTTGGGAAAAATGCTGTGCGGAGTCTTACCACATACACAGATGCAGTAAGATACCGCTTAGTGAATTGTGCTCAGTGAGCCTCTCACTGGGCCTCTTACTGACCTCAGGTCCTCGGGCAATGCTCGAATGATCAGTCCGCCTCTGATTCAGGGCCACTTACCCCCACCTGCACACCTGTCAGATTAAAACCTGTGTTCATACAGCGCAACAGGTAGCTCCAGCCACATGAACAACCCACTCATTCGTGCTGTACAGGCCAGAGGACCTGTGTGAATGTGGCATTTTTGACAATTTTTTTCACAGCCCATGAATTTCAATGGGCTGTTAATGTGTGGGAACATGCAAAAATACTGCAGGTCTAATATTTTAAAAGTGTGTTGCACCTAACCACACAGTACTGTGGTACCATGCGTTTTGGTGGCTGTGAATGCATCGTGTTTTCTAGATGTGTGGAGGTGCTATTAAGTATTCATGGTACTTGCACACATCTGCAAAGGGCATTGAGTTTCTTTGCTGTGCAGGATAATGCATGCTCTTGAATGCATTTCTGCACCACAAATGGTGCGAATAAGTCCTAAAGGTTATTATAGGTAAAGGAATGGGACTGACCAGGAATTGTGAATGCAATCAGACTCTTGGTGAGACTCAATTAGGAATCTTATAATAATGGTAGATTTGAGCTGTAGGTGATAGGAAATGGAACACATTAACTAGATCAGTAAATAAACAGTTAAATAAAAAGAGTTGAGCAGTGATATATAGATTTGCAGAGGGAACAGGTGATGACAGTGTGGGGAGGGGTCAAGTTGTATAAGGAAAGAGAGGTATGTAGCAGTGAACAGAAGGGGGATCAGTCTGGGGGAGAGGACTCGGCTACATAGAGATCATAGAGCTGTGCTGGGAGAAGATAAAAGCTACAGGAATGGAATAGAGCGTGTTGGCTGTGACTGTGTCAGGGAGGCAGGAGACTGGGGAGAAAACAGGGAAGATATATAGGCTGAGCAGACTGGAGACTGGATAGATCAGGCAGGAGGAATACAGAAGTGAAGGACCGCAGGGAAACTCCGGGCACAATCTGAGAGAAATATCAGAGTATGATTGCAGAGATTGGGGATGGGGGCAGATATCTGAGAGGCAACATGAGTACAGCAAGCATCTGGAAGGAGAACGGGAGAGAAACAAAGTTGCAATCAGATGTAAACAGAGGGAAACGTGAAAAAATCAAACTCATGGAGCAGAGCAGGAGCCACTCTCACATTCAGAACACTGAGCAGCTGTGTGATAGAATGACAGGAGGCTAACAATGTAATTTAGCAGTTGCAGATGGGCTTGTCAGCTGCCTGGGCCCCCCTCTGCAGCTGAGCCCCCTACAGGAGGATGGGGAGTACCCCCTTATCAGCGGCCCTGAGGAGGGGTAACATCTGGGGCAATCATAGGGTTAACTGTGTATGTTAACTATGTGTAATGTGTTGACTGTGTACATTTGTACTAGGGGATGTGACAGTTTTTGTCTCCCTGCAAAGCAGGAAAACAAACTGTCACATCCCCACTGTCAGCAGAGAGCTCTGTGTTTACCAACACAGATCTTTCTCCTGAAGCTAGCTCCAACAATCGGCATGTCAGGAAGCCAATGGCAGCATGGGTTGGCAAGTGCACATTCGCCTCCTACCCAGAAAAGCGAAATCACGTATATATACAGTGAAGGAAATCAGTTTTTGATCCCCTGCTGATTTTGAATGTTTGCCCACTCACAAAGAAATTATCAATCTAAAAACCAAATGGTAGGTGTATTGGAACACAGAGACAGAATAGTAACAAAAAATTCAAAAGAAATGCATGTCTAACATATTATGCACTGATTTGCATGTTCATGAGGAAAATAAGTATTTGATCCCCTTCACAAAACATGACTTCGTACTTGGTGGCCACTCTTCTTGGCAGATCCTCTCCAAGTCATTAAGGTTTGGAAGCTGATGTTTGGCAACTCAAGATTTCACAGATTTTCAATTGGATTAAGGTCTGGAGACTGGCTAGGCCACTCCAGGACCTTAATTTGCTTCTTCTTGAGCCACTCCTTTGTTGCCTTGGCCGTGTGTTTTGGGTCATTGTTATGCTGGAACACCCATCCACGACCCATTTTCAATGCCCTGGCTGAAAGAAGAAGGTTCTCACCCAAGATTTGACGGTACATTGAACCGTCCATCGTCCCTTTTGATGCACTGCAGTTGTCCTGTCCCCAGCAGAAAAACACCCCCAAAGCAGAATGTTTCCACTACCATGTTTGACAGTTGGGATGGTGTTCTTGGGGTCATAGGCAACATTCCTCCTCCTCCAAACATGGTGAGTTGAGTTGATGCCAAAGAGCTCGATTTTGGTCTCATCTGACGACAACACTTTCAACCAGTCCTCCTCTGCATCATTCAGATGTTCAGTGGCAAACTTCAGACGGGCCTGGACATGTGCTTTCTTGAGCAGAGGGACCTTGCGGGCACTGCAGGATTTCAATCCTTGCCGGCGTAGTGTGTTTCCAATTGTTTTCTTGGTGACTATGGTCCCAGCTGCCTGGAGAATATTGACAAGATCCTTACCTGTAGTTCTGGGATGATTTCTCACTGTTCTCATGATCATTGACACTCCACGTGGTGAGATCTTGCATGGTGCACCAGACCTAGGAAGACTGACAGTTGTTTTGCGCAAACTATCCATTTGCGAATGATTGCACCAACTGTTGTCACCTTCTCACCAAGTTGCTTGGCGATAGTTTTGTAGCCCAGTCCAGCCTTGTGTAGGTCTACAATCTTGTCCCTGTCATCCTTGGACAGCTCTTTGGTCTTTGCCTTGGTGGAGTTTGAAAACTGATTGTTTGTTTGATTGCTCCTGTGGACAGGTGTCTTTTATACAGGTAACAAAATTAGATTAACATCACCCCTTTAAGAGACTGCTTCTAATCTCAGCTTGTTACCTGTATGAAAGACACCTGGTAGCCAGAAATCCTGCTGAATGATAGGGGATCAAATACTTATTTCCCTTATGAATATGCAAATCAGTGCATAATTTTAGACATGCATTTCTTTGGAATTTTTTGTTGCTATTCTGTCTCTCAGTATTCTAATACATCTACCATTCAATTTTTAGACTGATAAGTATTTGATCCCCTGCTGATTTTGAATGTCTGCTCACTCACAAAAATTATTTCCTTCACTGTATGTGATTTTGCACGGCCAGCCTGCACTGTAGCAGTAGAGCTACAGTACTCAGTTGGCAACTGGTTAATAAAACTGTACCTATCTTTGCAACTACTTGGTGCATCTAGGTGGATGCGATTGGGACAGATTTTGTTGACAGATTGGGCTTTCATTTGGTGGTAAACTGGCCCAAAAATACGTTTTGTTTTTTTTTTCATTTACAGTAGCCTTATATTTTTAAGCCATTACCATGGCCCACCACCCAAAAAAATAAATTCCACTACTCCTGATGATCACAGTAATGCCACATACTGTATGCGTGTCTTACTTGTTCTTTGTACCCATAGTAGGGCCAAGAAACAATAGTGCATATTTTGTTTTTTATAATTTTGTCCTACTTTGTCTTCGGTCACACGGAATCCAACTTTGAAATCGTGTGACTTCACTTGAAGTTGCACGATTTCAAAGTCGGATGTCAGTGCGACAGATGTCTATGCAAGTTGCACCTGAACTTGCAAAAAGTAGAGCATGTACTAATATCTAAGGGGTGGGACCACCCCACGACATCACTGGGGCATGCTGGATCCATGATGTCACAGGGGGTGGGGTCACCTGGGTGACATCACCGGGTGGCCCCTCCCCTTAAATATTTAAGAACTGTCAGGCCGCCGGAGCTGTCAGGAGCCAGTGTTGAGAGCGGAGACTTTTTTTCTTTTTCCCAGGTTGGCGGTGGGCACCCCCCAAAGCACCCCCCCCCCATGTTGAGGGCATGTGGCCTGGAATGGTTCACACACCCCCTCCTTTCGTGACCTGCCGGGCTGCATGCTCAGATAAGGGTCTGGCGATTCTTTTTACATTCAGCTGTCAGTGGGGGACCCCGCTGACAGCTGAAGCATTAGCACATGTTTTCACTACTAAAATATGGCATGACTTAATAAAACAACTAGTGAGTGCCAACTTTTTATGGAAAAATGCTGTGCGGAATCTTGCCGCATACACAGATGCGGTAAGATACCACTTAGTGATTTGTCCCCAAATTCCTTTAAATATCCTGCCTGGGGGTCCCCTTAAACTACCTGCAAAGTTGCACATCTGTACAATGTATAGAACCTGCTGCAGCATTTTTTTTTTTTTTTTTTAAATGACATTTTTTATTAAAGAAAAGAAAAACAGCTTGGGGTCCCCCCTAATCTTTACCAGACCCTTTAGGTCTGGTAGGAAGGTTAAGAAGGACCCCATAGTAAACATTAAGGACTTTTAAGGGAAACCTCACACCCCAAAAATGGGGGGGAAGAGAATAGGGACCCCTAAATTCCTACCAGACCCTTGACCCAAGTGCAGGCAGGAAGGGGGAGTGGGCGAACAAGCGCCCACCCCCTGAACTGTACTAGGCTACATGCCCCCCCAAAGTACCTTGTCCCCATGTCAAAGGGGACAAGGACATCTTCCCCACAACCTTGGTCTGTGGTTGTGGTTGTGGGGGATGACCTATTGGAATCTGGAAGCCCCTTTTAACAAGGGGACCCCCAGATCCTAGCCCCCCCATGTGAATGAGTATGGGGTACATGGTAACGCTACTCATTCACATGGGGGGGATAGGATCTGGAGGTCCGCTTGTTGAATGAGTGAATGAGTATGGGGTACATGGTACCTCTACTTATTCACAAGAGAAAAAAAAAAAAGACAGTAGACAGTCTTTGACAAGTCCTGTATTTTAAACAAAAGACAGAAAATGGTTCCATCAATGTAATCCATTGTCAATCACAGCGTCTAGCATTGTCACGACAATGCCGACTCACCCCAAAAAAAAAACCCCGCAAACACATCCACAGCCGCCGAGCACTCGCCGCATCTGACATTTGCCTGTCAGATGTACACAATTGGGCAAAGATAGCGGTGGGGTGCGTTAGATGAATAGCCCGCCAAACACCCTAAATGTTTGTGACTTCGCAGAACACATCCGACGTTCGAGTCGAACTTACGTTCAACTTGAACATCAAGCACATTACTAACACTGGTACTAACACTAACTAACTTGCACTGCTAGTAACTGACACACTGATACTAACGGTCACTAACACTGAGAGCTACAGTTGCAAGAAAAAGTATGTGAACCCCTTGGGATTACGTGGCGTTTTGCATGAATTGGGCATAAAATGTGCTCTGAACGTCATCTAAGTCACAACAATAGAAGAACACAGTCTGCTGAACATAATACTACACAAACATCAGATGTTGCCATGGTTTAATTGCACATAACATGTAAACATTCACAGTGCAGGGAGGAAAAAGTATGTGAGGCCCTAGCTTAATGACTTCTCCCAGAGCTAATTGGAGCCAGGAGTGAGCCAACCTTGACTCCAATCAGTGTGATGATATTGGATGTGTTGCTGACAGCTGTCCTGCCCTTAAAAAACACACACATGTTTTGGGTTTACTGGTTTCAAGAAGCACTGTCTGATGTGAACCATGCCTCGCAGAAAAGAGCTCTCAGAAGACCTACGATCAAGAATGGTTGACTTGCATGAAGCTGGAAAGGGTTACAAAAGTATCTCCAAAAGCCTTGATGTTCATGTGTCCACGGTAAGACAGACTGTCTACAAATGGAGAGAGTTTAGCACTGTTGCTACTCTCCCTAGGCACGTTCGTCCTGTACAAATGACTGCAAGAGCACAGCGCAGAATGCTGCATGAGGTAAAGAAGAATCCCAGAGTGTCAGCTAAAGACCTACAGAAATCTCTGGCACATGCTAACATTTTTGTGGACACATCTACAATAAGGAAAACATTAAACAAGAATGGAGTACATGGGAGGACACCACGGAGGAAGCCATTGCTGTCCAAAAAAGAATATTGCAGCACGTTTGAAGTTTGCAAAAGAGCACCTGGATGTTCCACAGCACTACTGGCAAAATATACTGTGGACAGATGAAACCAAGATTGAGTTGTTTGGGAAGAACACACAACACTATGTGTGGAGAAAAAAAAAGGCACAGCACACCAACATCAAAACCTCATCCCCACTGTGAAACATGGCGGAGGGAGCATCATGGTTTGGGGCTGCTTTGCTGCCTCAGGGCCTGGACGGATTGTTGTCATTGATGGGAAAATGAATTCCAGAGTTTATCAAGACATTTTGCAGGAAAACGTACGACCATCTGTCCACCAACTGAAGCTCCGCAGAGGATGGGTGAGGCAACAGGACAATGACCCAAAGCATACAAGTAATTCAACAAAACAATGGCTGCAACAGCACAGAATACGCCTTCTGGAGTGGCCCAGTCAGAGTCCTGACCTCAACCCGATTGAAATGCTGTGGCATGACCTTAAGAGAGCGATTCACACCAGACATCCCAAGAATATTGCTACACTGAAACAGTTTTGTGAAGAGGAGTGGTCCAAAATGACTCCAGATCGTTGTGCAGGTCTGATCTGCAACTACAGGAAACGTTTGGTTGAGGTTATTGCTGCCAAAGGAGGGTCAACCAGTTATTAAGTCCAAAGGTTCACATACTTTTTCCTCCCTGCACTGTGAATGTTTACATGTTATGTGCAATTAAACCATGGCAACATCTAATGTTTGTGTAGTATTATGTTCAGCAGACTGTGTTCTTCTATTGTTGTGACTTGGATGACGTTCAGAGCACATTTTATGCCCAATTCATGCAAAACTCCATGTAATCCCAAGGGGTTCACATACTTTTTCTTGCAACTGTATTGTATATTCACTAATTAAAGTCAAGCACTGAACTAGTTATTTTTCTTCAACAAAATTTTTTTGTTGAGACATCTCCTCGAACAATGAGGTATAGATACATGTTATCTTTTTTACCCTCTAGCAAAGAAGTCTGTTGTCTCTCTTCTTCTCAGGGGAGGCATAACACAGGCACCAGCTGCCGATAAGAGTCCATCATAGCTATTATGTGATTGGATTCTGGTTATTATGACGTGGGGCTGTCACAATTCCATAGGATCACTATGCTGATCAAGAACCGTGTTTATGAAAAAGCTACATTAACACCATTTAAGCACTGCCATTGTGATCATCAGTAATAAACCTAACACTTGGACCCACAATCTGGATCCCACTGAATGAATGGCAGCCATATCTTTGTTTGTTTTCAGTTATTGCTATTTTCTAAGCTAAATGTCAAGGAATTGATACGGAAAGGACATAGGGGCTGAGCACTGACCGGAAGGACATCTGCTAGTGACTCCATATGGTATCACACAAAATTACATGTCTATTAATTAACTTTACTTTTGCATAATTGCCTGACTTACACACAGCAGCAGCAACCCAATATGACTGATTTACACCCCAGTAGTTTTTAGTCTTTTGTTTTTGGTGTAGAAATTCTATTTGAGTATTGGAAGCAGTTTTTAAAACAAAAACCTAAAGTTATCAACATCATATACAGTACATTGCCAAACAGTGGAAAAACAAGTCGCAGAGCATAGCGTATTGTGATTTTCTATTTAGTATCATAATGGATTGTGTGCCACACAATTCACATTGCAGAGGTGAGTCAGCTGTTCTGTCCAAAAGGAAAAACAAAACAATCACAATCCATTTTTCAGAGACAAAAGCAAAACATTTCACACAGTAGTTGGAGAGCATTCCAGCAGTTTGTTTAAGGCCCAAGGCAGCAATACAAGAGAGAGAGAAGTCAATTTTTTTTTTCAAGAAAAAACAATTCAGGTTTGATATTACAAACATGACAGTCCTAAATATTCTAAAGGCTCATTTGTCCATTAAAGTGATTCTAAAGGCTTTTTTTTTTTTTAAATAAACATATCTATACTTGATGTATGCGGCGGTTTTGCACAGAACAGCCTGGATCCTCCTCTTCTCGGATCCCCTGCCGATGCACTTGACCCCTCCCTACTGTCGGGTGCCCCCACAGCAAGCAGATTGCTAAGGGGGCACCCGATGCTCCATGCATTCATTCACACATGTAGCTGTGGCTTGCCCTCCCCCTCCTCTCACTGGCTTACTGGCTATGATTGACAGCAGCAGGAGTCAATGGCTCCTGCTTCTGTCTCGGCCAATAAGAAGAGGAAGTCCAGGATAGCCGAGACTCCAGTGCACATCGCTGGATCAAGAGGGGGCTTTAGGTGAATATTAGGGGTGCTGGGGGGGGAATGCTGCATAGAGAAGGTTTTTTTACCTTCATGCATAGAATGCATAAAGGTAAAAAACCTTGAGCCTTTAAAACCACTTTAAGCAAGCATGTTTCCTTGGCCACTGTGTCAGAGGAAGAGATAAAGCATATTTTATTTAGATTAAAGAAATCAGTTTGTCATAATCAAGAGCCAGAAATATTGTACAGACTTGGCCACCATGCACAATAGAGAGACTAGGCAGGTTTCATACTCCTAAAATATAGAGAGTGCTTTTTCAGAGCAACAAGCCAGAAAAAATGAATTGATTAGCAATTGGACAGCATGTACTCCCTTTTTGCAAAGATTCTATGTCAGAGGGAGAACCAGTAAACCTAATCTGGGATAAACAAATTACAATGTCTTTTTTTTTTTCTGAGACCTAAGCAATGGTAAATTTTTTATGCAAACTTCTTGAAGCCTTTTTGAATTTGTAGTATTCCAGAGGAAGTGAGCAGGTAAATTGCATGGAAAAAATAAATAAAATTTGGAGCTATTTTCTGAATTTGAAAACTGACAAATGGAACAGTTTGATGGTCACCTTTAAAGCCTTTATCATATTGGCTGAAATTTTTGGAAGGAGAAAGAAATAGATGGCACCTTCTATCTAAAACATGTCTCTTCTTTGGAAGACTAAAGATGGAAAAAATGTGACCATGTTTGCAGCACAGTTGGACAGGTTGCAATTTACAAACTCTTGAACAGGCATTTAGCAACCATACAAAAAATTAAATATTACTGTCTCTTTTGGACATTGACAATGGAAATGACTTACAGGTTTGCACCACAGCCAGATAGCTTTTTGGATCAGGCTGATATTTGAGAGATTAAGCTGGCACTTATTATCCCAAAAAGACAGTAACCAAACTGAAATTTGCCCTTAAAACATGGCTTCCTTTTTCATACAGTGAGGGCACATTTTACAGATTTGATGCACATCTTTTTAAACCATTTCAGACTATTTGTAATTTCAGTTTATTTATTTGTAAGGGTAAGAGAACAAGCAGATGGAACCTTACAATTTATTTTTTTACATGCCGGGGATGAAAAATTAAAGTACTTGGAAGCACAGGTTTTATACCCTTTGGGAAAAGGACACCATCTCTGAGTGTTAGAGCATGCAGTTCTAACTTTGATCAGAATGTATATTTACAGAAATATGATATAAATATACAGAATTTGGACAAAGAAACTCATCCTGAGCCGCTGTTCTCAGTAGAATCTCAGACAGGTTTCTACATTACATGGCTGGACCAAACTCTGGGTTAATAGAATCTCTCTATTACCTCCGACAGCCTTACCTAGGTTTGTCCGGCTCTTCGGCCACTGCCTCACTCTCTGTCTCCACTAATGGCCTCCTTTCTTCACATCTGGGACCTTGCAGTCAGAAAATATACAATTCACACCAATCCTGGGCAACTTCGAGTTTCCTCCAGACATCCACTTTAGACATGTCCTATTTTGGATAGACTCTCCTCCTTCACCAATATGACAGGCAATCAGTTCTTCTGGCCTTAAAGCTTACCAATAGTGTCAGCCTCTGCCTATTCATGCATTATGTGCTTACTTAATGTATACCAGATTCAAAACCAACTTACCTTGACAAGCGGTATCCCACTCAAATAACCATATGTTAAAAAAAAAAAAAAAAAAAAAAGTGAAAACTTATAAAAAAAAAAAAAAGTTAAGGTTGCTTAAAGTACCCACAAACAAGAAGGCACTAACACAATGGCCATTGTTTTTTTTTTCCATATGGTGACACACACACACAGAGTATTTTCCATATTGTTACTGCAATTACAGTTTCCTATATGGCAGTATTTTTGCAATTTTAATTGAGTTTAATAAAATTGATGTTTTAAGCCCAGTGGTTCCCGATGCATGGGTAGGTGCACTCCCATTAATATTACTGAAGACTTTTTTTTTGCTGCAATAGGTTGTATACATCATACAGGTACATGATTTCACAGGGAGGGTCAAGGCATCCCCCAGCAATGTTATTGAATGCGGGTTTAAATTTTTTAAAGCATCACTAAATGAAAAACTTGTTTTTTCTTTTTTGGATAAAGTAACGGTGGGTTACAACCCTTGTCAGTTATTTACCATTTGTGTTCCATTAAGGAGGATTTCCCTTCATTTCCTGTCCCATAGCCTAAACAGGAAGTGAGAGAAAATCCCTCCAAACTGAGAAAATCCCAGGCTGTCAACGGGTCACAAAAACTGGTGTCCCCATTAGAAGATTTTGGTTGAATTTCTTTTATTTTCACTTTTAAATGATAGTGGTAAACAGAGCAAATAGACAGGGTGAAACACCCTAACAGGGACACAGACCGCAATAAAACCTGATAGGGGTTTCTGGTATATGTCAGGGCAGTTTGATAATCCCTTGCCTACAGGCCTAGAAAAATGGCACTGGTACTGTTCTTTCGCACAATCCTGGTATGTTCAGCTCATTACTTCATACAGGTGAAACGCGAAAAATTAGAATATCGTGCAAAAGTTCATTTATTTCAGTAATGCAACTTAAAAGGTGAAACTAATATATGAGATAGACTCATTACATGCAAAGTAAGATAGTTCAAGCTATGATTTGTCATAATTGTGATGATTATGGCTTACAGCTCATGAAAACCCCAAATCCACAATCTCAGAAAATTTGAATATTACATGCAATTAATAAAACAAGGATTGTACAATATCGGACCTCTGAAAAGTATAAGCATGCATATGTACTCAGTACTTGGTTTGGGCCCCTTTTGCAGCAATTACTGCCTCAATGCGGCGTGGCATGGAAGCTATCAGCCTGTGGCACTGCTGAGGTGTTATGGAAGGCCAGAATGCTTCAATAGTGGCCTTCAACTCTTCTGCATTGTTCGGTCTCATGTCTCTCATCATTCTCTTGGCAATGCCCCATAGATTCTCTCTGGGGTTCAGGTCAAGCGAGTTTGCTGGCCAATCAAGCACAGTAATCCCACGGTCATTGAACCAGGTTTTGGTGCGTCTGGCAGTGTGGGCAGGTACCAAGTCCTGCTGGAAAATGAAGTCAGCATCCACATAAAGCTCGTCTGCGGAAGGAAGAAGTGCTCCAAAATCTCCTGGTAGACAGCTATGTTGACCATGGACTTAATGAAGCACAGTGGCAACACCAGCAGATGACATGGCTCCCCAAATCAACACATACTGTGGAAACTTCACACTGGACTTCAAGCATCTTGCAGTGTGTGCCTCTCCATACTCTGGGACCTTGGTTTCCAAATAAGATGCAAAAGTTACTCTCATCAGAAAAGAGGACTTTGGACCACTGAGCAACAGACCAGGTCTGTTTTTCTTTAGCCCAGGTAAGACGCTTCTGACGTTGTTTGTGGTTCAGGAGCGGCTTGATAAGAGGAATACGACATTTGAAGCCCATTTCCAGGATCCGTCTGTGTGTGGTGGCTCTTGATGCACTGACTCCAGCCTCAGTCCACTCCTTGTGAAAGTCCAACACTTTTCAATGGCCTTTTCCTGACAACCCTCTCTAGGCTGCGGTCATCCCTGCTGCTTGTGCACCTTTTCTTCCATACTTTTCCCTTCCACATAACTTTCTATTAATGTGCTTTGATACAGCACTTTGGGAACATCCAACTTCTTTTGCAATTACCTTTTGAGGCTTTCCCTCCTTGTGGAGGGTGTCAATGATGTTTTCTGCACAACTGTCAGGTCAGCAGTCTTTCCCATGATTGTGATTCCTACTGAGCTAGACTGAGAGACCATTTAAAGGCTCAGGAACCCTTTGCAGGTGTTATGGCTTAATTATCTGATTATAGTGGGACACTTTGAGCCTAGAATATTGCACCTTTTCACAATATTCTAATTTTCTGAGATTGTGGATTTGGGGTTTTCATGAGCTGTAAGCCATAATCACCACAATTATGACAAGTCACGGCTTGAACTATCTTGCTTTGCATGTAATGAATCTTATATATTAGTTTCACCTTTTAAGTTGCATTACTGAAATAAATGAACTTTTGCATGATATTCTAATGTTTTGAGTTTCACCTGTATATCCCACCCAGAGTGGCTACACAGTGAAATGCATAGCAGTTATTGTATATAAACCTATAAGAGGATTCTGTTAACTCCTATGGATATTAAACGTTTTCTCAACAGCCATCTCAATTCAACCTGAAATAGTACTGGGAGTTTCCCTATTTTTACCCCTCTCACACCATCTCCTTACATGATGTAGACAGAAACCTTAAAACTCCTGATTGACCATAGTGTCCACAAGATCAAAACCCCTGAGAATACAGAGGAAGCATGGTGATTCAGTCTTAGGTCTGTAATACACAGCAATAAATTTTCTGGGCCTACCAGGATAGGTTAGAACACAAAGGAAGACATGGATGCCTCTTAGATTATACATATATTTCGATTTTAAAGACATTCAGCAGAAATAGTACTCACCTTCTCACATGGCTGAGAGAACATGAATGTGCAATCACAGCAGCTAGGCTTACAGGAATAACTCTCCAAAGCTGAAGGGTAGAGACAAATCCACCTCTATGCACACTGTTAAGACATCTTCTGTATTTAATAGTGCTGTTGAATAGCATAGAAAAGCTCCTTTAAGTATCAGTTGGATATGAATAAACGCACTTATATGGAAAGGCTCACCTTCATAAATAGCCATGTGACTTAAACATCATGGCAGTAGCAGTAGATAGTAGAGTGCTAGCAGAGCTGGATAAGCATAGAAACAATTTCTAAAAAGATGAAGGAAAGCAAAATCTCCAATTTAATAAAACTAGTTCAAACAGAAATTGTCGTGCTTCAGAGCGAACCTTGCTCTTCATTCATTCTTTCTTCCTCCCCTTCCTCAGTTGTAAGAAGAAAGGGTCAGGCTCTTCAATATAAACACTATTCCTTTTGCATTTGTGATTGCTGTGACTGTTCAATACCACAGTCACACGATACAGATCCACTTGGAGCAGCTCTGTACAGTGAATCTGTGCGAATAGCTCAGTTCACATCCATTAACATGCACACTGGTTGCCTGAGGGTGATTTCTGCATTGCTGTTTACATACTTCATTGTCCAAAATTGTACAACAGTATATAAGTGGTTAAAGAAAATTTATGATTAGGAAATATGGAACCTGCCTATGCTGACCTATAATCCTGAAAATACTAATTCCCTGCCTGCCATGCTTATTCAAAGACTTTATTACTATCCCAGTCATTGATCCAGGACACAGATTGGGATGCGATTTCACGCTCTTGATCTTTATGCTTGTTGGATCCAGTGTCTAACAAAGATCCATAGACAGCCAGAAATTAGATGAGATGTACAGGAGAGGGAGTGAAAGTGTTAAAAATGGTCCCACATTAACATCTATTAACCCCCAAACCCCCTGCCCCCAATAACCACCTCTACCACATTGAATCTGCTGCTGCTTACTTTCCCAGGAAACCTAGAGAAATTCTCCCTCCTCGTATAGCTTGCCTGCTGCAGGCAGTGCAGTGCCCATGAAGCAATAATGAGCAACTATGAGATGCTTTTTAATAGTACACTAAATGTCACATCCAGCACCTGTGCCTAAACGTTAATGCACAGAGTTTCCAGTGTTAAAAAAAAAAAAAAGTTGTGGGGGGCAAATATGATCATGAACAGTACTACCAGTACTGGATAGGGTGGTACCACCAGTCTTCCTGTATGGGGCCCAGGCCAGAAGGGGGCTCACGCAGAAGGGCATGTGGGCAGGGAGTGTGATTGGCACAGTGGGGGTGGCAATTACTGGAACTGGTCCACTGTATGGCTCTCACTGCAGCAGCTGAAAGCTGGCTTCTTCTCCTCTGCGTCTGGCTTTCAGCTGCTGCAGAGAGCCATATAGGAGATCGGTTCCAGTATTTGTCCCCTGCAGCAACCATCACCCTCACTGTGAACTATACGTTTCTCTGTGTTGCCCAGGCCTTCTGCGTGCACCCACCCCCACAGTACTGCCGATTTCCCTCCTCTCCTCTGGCAGCTGCAAGCACACAAAAAGGAGCCATCAGGATGAAGAGTGGGGCACGGGTCTAGTAAATATGTCACATTTACCAGCCCCTTCTTTTCCTAAATGAACACAATGACTGATTGGTACCAATCACTGGGGGCCCCGTGTCAGGCTGGCTGTATGGGGCCCCGTGGATTCCAAAAACCGCTCTGGCTATGAATCTGAATTTTGTTGTGTTATGTGAAGACAAAGAAATCTACCAAAGTTTAAAAATCACTATCACCCAGGATTTACACATTTTCCAAATTAATCCGATAATCACAATTAAGATCCTGGGTGAACGTTTTGTGAAAGAAACATACTAGACCCCTAAAGTATTTTAGTCAATGGTTCAAATATAACATACTAATGAGCACTTTTTTTTTCAGTCATATGTGACCTGTATATTGGGACTAAAATATGTGGGCTTTGTCATTATCTGTTTTGGTGTTACCAACTCAATTTGTGCAGCCATCTTTGGAAAAGTCACTCAATATACTGGAAGGGTTCCATTATTTCTGCTTGGTAAGTATCAGGCATAATGTCTTGTTATTGTTACAATGCTACTTGTATAGTGGACATTAAATAAATTGGTGTGTCAAAGGAAGAGATAGAATACAAATGGCTAAAATAACCCAAAATCGCTGAATATTGTTATCACGTCAGAAATAGTTAACATCAGTATTCCTTTGATTTTATACACTGTCATGTGAAATGTGTATGTGAGTGTGAGAAAAATAAAAAAATTATTCTTTCACAGTGCTAGGATGGTACTTTGACCAGAAGCTTCCAGATACGGCAGAAGATAGGAGCTACATTGAGTTCCTGTAAGGCTCCATTCACAGAGGTTACACACACTGAAGGTTATTTACGAAAGCTGGAGAGTGCAAAATCTGGAGCAATTCTGCATAGAAATCAATCAATTTTCAGATTTTATTGTCAAAGCTTAATTAAATAAGCTGAAGAAGATGAATAGCTACCATGCAAGGTGCACCGGATTCTGAGTGCTCCAGGTTTAGTAAGTTTACCTCACTGTGCTTTCCAGCTGCAGGAATCTGCAGATTTCTGAGGCTGGAATCGACAGATGTGTGTAAATAGCTGCATCTGAGCGGTTATAGCCACAAGAGTATATCAGTCACCTTAATCCAATAAAATATGGTAAGGCAGATGTTGAACTGTGCAAAAGGAGAACTATTGGGACTTTTTGGGTACCTTAGATCATAAACACCTGGAGGGTAGAAACGTATGTGAATGTGCAATGTATATATGTAAAAGTGCTGCGTAGATTTTTTAGTGCTAATAAAAAATAAAAATATAGAATACAGAGTCTCACGTCACCTCTTCAAAAGGTGAAAAATATTTAACCAACAAATCATTTTATATAATTCAGCATTAAAGAAGAGCTGGAACTAGATAGTTTACATTGTTTCCCCAAATACCTCCCCATAAACCCAACCCTCTATACAGTGTGATTTTCAATACACAACCATTCATTTATATTACTCTAAAGTTGGACTACAGCAATGTTTAACAAGTTTCAGGAACCACCAGCCCACTTCTTCAGGAAGATGTGGTAGGTATAGATCTAAAACTTGTAATTATTATTCTTAACACAGGAGATATATTACAATCTCATATACACATATGGGCATTCCCTTGTATAGTAACTGTCACGCTTACCCCTAACACAGGTGGTCAAGCACTATAGCTAGTTTGTGTTCTTCACCTATAGCAGCCCCCTTTCCCATAAGGCAAGCTGGCTATCAGTACTCGGTTGCCCCCAGGACTTATACACAATGCTATAGTGCCTGTCTACCATGCTGGCATAGGTGAAAACTAAGCAGAGCAAACAGGTACTTGAGGTCAGACAGGCAGAGGACTTCAATGACAGTCCAGGTCCATGGGAGGCAAGGTTCAGAATAGTCAGTCATATCTGTAGTCAAAAGGCAGGCAGAGTTCAGAGAACAGTCAGTCTCTGATCAAAGGTCATACACACCAAAATCCAAGCAGCAGGGCAAAGAAAGAGCTTGAGCATGTGTTACAAACGCTATCACTAGTATGAGACTGCAGGCTTGGCTGGCTTAAATCAGGTTTGGTCCCCACTCAGAGACTGGCCACATCAGCCACCTTGCAGGTGGACAGAAAACGCAAGAACAGTGCATCATAGCCAGAGACCACCTACTGAAAATCATATATACAACAACAAAAAGGAAAGTGAGAGTGCATGTGAACAGCTCTTCATGATGGTCGCTTAGCCTCTGAGCTGTACACCTAGCTGGCTGTTTTCAGCCCACCACCGTGACCCTACGGACCTGACACTCACTGCAGCAGGGTAATGAGACTCTGGATAATGCCGTGCATCACCCAATGGCTGGAGGGACTGATCGACGCCCACTTCACGACCACTGCCAGCAACCCACTCCTCAGCAGTCTTGGGCAAGATGGCAACCATTTCCTACAATACATGGTGCCAGCTCCCCAAGAAAACCTGAGACTAGCAGCCAGCAACATGATCAGCCATCTCCTGTGAGTAAATCGATGCCTGTTCATACTCTTGCTTCTACTGAATCACTCATTGAGCAGACTCTTTGCAACCTCCTTGTGCTGCAACAAACACAATCTCCTGGTAGCCCAACCATGACAGAATCTGAGCTCAGTCCACTTCCACTAAGAGATTCTGACCGTTAAACTCTCTTTGCCAAATTCTCTGAGCTGCTTGAAAGGGATCTGGCTTAGACAGCACACCAGATTACCATGGCTATTAACCTCCCTAGCTGTATGATTATGTCAGTATTTCTGTGCACAAAGCCATACATTGTTTTCAATGAAAATATATATTTTTTTATTGTAGATCTGTAATTCTTGGGAATAACTCGCTGAAATCTGTTTAAACAAGAGTCTAGTAGACATCCTGGGTGCAATACATTAAATAATAAATTATAATATAATAAAAAATAATATAATTGTGACGGAGGTAGGCAGGACAGAACACACAAAAGAAGATGGTAAACACACAAAGCTTTATTAAAAAAATTGACAGTCACTCAATTGGGGTCAGCAGATAGCATGGCAGCACCCAGTCTAGGGGAATAGCAAGGAGAGGGCTCAAATAAGTGTAATCTGTCTCCAAGGAGGGGCAAGGTTAGAGTCTGTAGCAAATTGTAATCCAAGTATGGAGCAGAGGGGGAACAGAGTTCAAGGACAGTCCAGGGGGAATAAAATGGGGGCATACACTCATGGTCCCGGGTTCACAGCAGGTGACAGTCCAGGGGGCGACCGTTCTCAGCACACAACAGAAGGTCCTAACAGCAGGTACCAGTCCTGAGTACCAGCAGTGTACTCCATGGGGAATAATCCTCCCAATCTTAGCATCAGAAGTAGTAATAATCCTCCCAAGCGTTGGGTATTCCTGCAGTGTGTCAGTATTGGGAATAATCCCCTCGATCTCCACCCCAGGGCAACAGTATTAATAATAATTCCCCCCAGCTCAGGGGCAGCAATAATAGCCCTTTGGGGTCTTTTGCAGAGTGCTACAGGAGTCCCGCCTCAGCGCAGACCTTCCTGGAAGCTGCACAGCGGTGAAGAACTACAAGACTCTCCCCGCAGACCTTCTTAAGTCCAGTATGGAGCATCCCTGGTCGCCCTAGCATTCAGGGGCAGCGTACCTCATCGCCCGGCAACAAGGCCAGCCCCCTTGACACGGCCGTACTCTCTGGAGCGCAGCCTTTGTCATCTGAGGAGTGCAACCCCAGGAAAAACTCCTGTGCCTGCGCTGCCTGTCGGGGCTGTGCGGACAGTGTGTCTGCCGTGGCCTGGACTCCCTGGTGAGTTCTCTGTAATACTCCTGTAGTACCACTCGATCTCCTCTGCCAGGTCACATATGCCCTCAGATGGTAATACCCCCAGGATAATCACAAGGCCATAGAGAGGTAGACAAAGAGAGCCTCCATAGTGAAATGCCGTTTATTCCATATACACCCTGTTCCAAATTATTATGCAAATGATATTTCTCATTTACCTAAATAATTGATGTAAATAACAGTCAGCATAATTCTCATGTTATCAACTATTAAGAGTACAATTCAAATTTTATTGAACAAACCTCCTAATGATAACAGTATTTTTTTTTAAACATAAACTTACAATGCACTGTTCCAAATTTTTACGCACAGTAAGTTTCAAAACACTTTATAGGTTGTAAAGAACTGAAAATTGTCATTTGTTGTGTTTGCAGCATATTTACTGAAATCAAAAGTTTTTCAATCAAACTTTTAACAACATTTTAACTTTTTAAACATTTTAGCAGGTCATGTTACATTTTAACATAGGACCCCTTATTTGATAGCAGCTTCACAAGTCTTGCATCCATTGAACTTGTGAGTTTTTGGACAGTTTCTGCTTGAATTTGTTTGCAAGATGTCAGATTAGCCTCCCGGAGCTGCTGTTTGGATGTAAACTGCCTCCCACCCTCATAGATCTTTTGCTTGAGGATGCTCCAAAGGTTCTCAATAGGATTGAGGTCAGGGGAGGATGGAGGCCACACCATGACTTGCTCTCCTTTTATCCCCATAGCAGCCATTGATGCAGAGGTATTCTTTGCAGCATGAGATGGTGCATTGTCATGCATGAAGATGATTTTATTACGGAAAGCATAGTTCTTCCTTCTGTACCAGGGAAGAAAGTGGTCAGTCATAAACTCCACATACTTTGCAGAGGTCATCTTTACACCTTCGGGGACCCTAAAGGGGCCGACCAGCTCTGTCCCCATGATTCTGGCCCAAAACATGACTCCACCACCGCCTTGCTGACGTTGCAGCCTTGTTGGAACAGGGTGGCCGTCCACCAACCATCCACTACTCCATCCATCTGGGTTGCACGGCACTCATCAGTGAACAGGACTGTTTGAAAATGAGCCTTCATGCATTTTTCTGCCCAATGCAAGACTCTGGAGGACTCTACACCTTGATGTCCGTGGGACTCCAGAGGCACTAGCAGCTTCAAAATATCTGTTTGCTGCTATGTAATGATATTTTAGCAGCTGCTCTCTTGATCCAATGCATGGATCTGGCAGAAATCTTCCTCAATGTGCCTTTATCTGCACGAACCCGTCTGTGCTCTGAATCAGCCACAAATCTCTTAATAGTGTGATGATCACGCTTAAGTTTTTGTGAAATATCTAATGTTTCCATACCTCGTCCAAGGCATTGAACTATTTCACTCTTTTTGGCAGCAGAGAGATCCTTTTTCTTCCTTATATTGCTTAAAAATGGTGCTCTGCTTAATAATGTGGAACACCCTCCTTTAGTAGCTTTTCCTTAAATTGGGCTCACCTGCCATTTAATTATCACAGGTGTCCGAGATTGTTTTCAGTGATCAAAAGAGCCCTGACACACAATGCCATCCATGTGTCACGATCTGGGTCTTGGGTGATGTAATCA
This sequence comes from Staurois parvus, assembly GCF_062004578.1. Classification (NCBI taxonomy): domain Eukaryota; kingdom Metazoa; phylum Chordata; class Amphibia; order Anura; family Ranidae; genus Staurois; species Staurois parvus. The sequence goes on from NW_028318297.1 coordinate 962,026, forward strand.
GCTGAAAGCTGATGGTCTCACTATGGTCAGCCTCAAACAACAGTTTCAGGGGGACCGTTTTATGGGTAACAGGTCCTGAAGAGAAGGATGACGCATCAACTGTCTCCATATCAATAGGGGTAAATGTGTCTCTTGCTTCAATATTATTGCTGTTGGCAAACTTTATTTCCATAAAGTTCCCCCCCGCCCCGGAGTCCAGCATAGCTGAGCAGGAGATTTCACAGCCCTCAGATACAAGTTTAATAGGGATAACAAAGTGAGAAAGTAGCGAGTTCGCTTTATTCTCTTCAGAAATCAGTAGGGAGACAGACTGGCTTATAGAGTTTATGTGTTCAGGCTCAATCACATCAGTCACAGCAATAGTTCTTTTAACCTTGTTAGGACAATTAATTGCATAATGACCAGAATCCCCACAATAAAGACATAAGTTCTCTGAACGTCTTCTCTCTTTCTCCTGAATGGAAATGGATCTCTTGATCGCATCAACCTGCATAGGCTCAGGAGTGTTAGAACCCAGAGAGACTCTTGAATCCTGCTGAACAAATGGACTAGCAGAGAAATGCATGCCCTTATTACTTCCAAACATTCCCAACCTCTCCTTCCTCCTTTCTGTAAGCCTTTGATCGATTTGGATACACAATTGGATAAATTCCTCAAGATCATTAGGAATATCTACTCTGGCAAGCTCATCCTTTACCTGTTCAGAAAGCCCTTGGCGGAACTGGCTCTTTTGTGCTGCAGGGTTCCAAGTGGTATCTGCCATCCAACTTCTGAATTCGGCTGTATATTCAGTGACCGAGCGTCTACCCTGCCGCAGACTATGCAATTTTGCTTCGGCAGTAGCACAACGGTTGGGATCATCAAAAACCTGATTCATTGCGGTCAAAAAGGTATCAAAATTATTCAGAATGCTATGGTTCTGCTCTATATAAGGGGAGGCCCAAGCTAGAGCTTCCCCAGTCAGAAGCCCAATAATAAACATTACCTTCTTTTTCTCTGAAGGAAACGCAGCAGGGTACATTTGGAAATATACACGACATTGATTAAAGAAACCCCTGTAGTGGCGGCGGTCTCCATTAAACTTAGCTGGTTGGGGCTGGGGCATATGTGAGCTAGGATCATCTCGGTTCAGCAGTTGTCTCTGCAGAGCCTGAATCTCTCCCTGTTGCTTTTCTACTATACCTTGCAGTTCAGAAAGTTTTTCTTGGTAGGTAACACCAAACTCTTGCAGCTCTGAAATTTGCTGCCTGACAGGAGCCATGGCATTTGCTATAGCGGCCTCCATGTTTTAGGCCAGATTATTCTGTCACGATCTGGGTCAGGTTCAGAGACCAGTTGCTACAGCAGTTGTAAGGCTTACCTGAAACCAGCAGGATTGGTACACCAGCAGCCCACCCTGGGAATGACGCAGGCTCACCTGAGGTGCGGGGTCTAAGCATCCACCAGTCTTCCCCAGAGCTCCTAATGGTGGAGATGGATTTGGCTGCATGTGAATGCCAGGTCGCAGATCTCAGGATCACCCCACCAGGGAATGAGTAGGCTGGAAACCAAAAGCGGATCAAACAGTTCAGGGATCAAACAGAAGCGGAGTCAGTCACAAGCCAAGGGTCGGTCACCAATGGTAGTAGATAGGATGAGGCAGAATCATAGTCAGTAGCAAGCCAAAGGTCGATAACGTAGATGAAGACGGCAGCAGGACCAGTAAGTGGGATATTGGCTGGTAAGGCACAATAATCTGGCAACCAGGAAGTGCAGAGACATGGCTTTTATAGGAAGTTCATGGGAGGAGCAAGGAGTTCAAGGTTCAAGACAAAACAGGGAAAAAGGCAGGATCATCCAAAGAATTGTCAAGGGAGCTGTCCAGCATTCCAGGTAGCTCAGTGAGCAGAAACACTGTCTCTCACCACAGAAGGCCCAGGTTCGATTCCAGGCTCTGACACCATGAGTTAAACTGAAAAACAAAATATTTAATCTTTGTGACACTTAAATAGAATTTGCATAATAATTTGGAACAGGGGGTAGCAGATGAAAACAAGCCAAAAGAGAACACTCACAGTATAGCAGATCTCATCCAGCAGGTCTCCCATGTGCTGTGGGTGTACTGCAAGGTACTGGGTGTTCAAAGATGGCGTCTGCCGAAAGTGCGTAACTGGAAGTACATCACCGCGCTCTACGCATTACTGCACGATATCACGTGGTTTCATCAGGATAGCGCGATAGGTGGATTCCTGTACTATTTATAAGGCCTTCTGTAATGACTCTGCCCTATTAGGGCGGTCACTGATCCTCCATTTTATTGTAGCCCTATATTTCCTCTACATACTTTTCCCTAGTATGTAGAACTTACACTGGCTTCATATCCAAGCCAGGTGTATATTCCCAGGACGATGATTACAACAACGTCCATCGGAGATTTTAACTCCTAGCTAACTGGGAAATAATGCTAGTGAATAAATACCACTATTTTACCAAAAAAAAGGGGAAAAGAGAAAAAGAAAAAACCTCTTACATACGATTTGTAAAAAATGATTAATATAGACTTGGAAAATCTTAATATACCCAAACAAATATTTAATTTAGGATTACACACTGGAATTAAAAGATTGTCTAACAGGAAAGAAATCATTATAAGGCCCACTGAAACATACCAGAGGCTCAGTAAAGATCCTACTAGTGGCTACAAGAAGGAATTAGAGCAACTTGTGAAAAAGGGAGGAGAAAAGAAACTATTGAACAAAAATGAATGTAAATATCTTGTACCGGAGATGTGCCGTATTCCGGTAATATATACGGTACCAAAAATGCACAAAGACTCTGTAAATCCACCGGGAAGACCAATTGTCAATGGCATCCAGTCTGTGTTGGCTCGCCTTGGACAATATATAGATGGGTTTTTGCAGCCTCTGGTCAAAAACACAACAGCGTATCTCAGAGATACTAAACACCTGATTCAATTAGAAGAAAAGGTGGATTGCCAAAACATGATTATGGCAAGTGCTGATGTGTCATCCTTGTACACAATCATCAAACATGAGGACGCCTTAAATTCAGTAAGTTGGGGCTTGAGAACAATGAGTAATCTAGAATGGGTTCAAAGGAGATTCATTATAGAGTGTTTAGATTTTTGTCTAAGCCACAGTTATTTTTGGCACAATGATACATTCTATAGACAAGTTACAGGAGTAGCCATGGGAGCCCGTTTTGCTCCAAGTGTGGCCAATCTCTTCATGGCACACTGGGAGCAAGAAACAATTTATCAGAATACACCAGAGGAGCTAGCCATGTATAAGAGGTATATTGATGATGTGTTCTATATGGAATAAACGGCATTTCACTATGGAGGCTCTCTTTGTCTACCTCTCTATGGCCTTGTAATTATCACCATCTGAGGGCATAAGTGACCTGGCAGAGGAGATTGAGTGGTACTACAGGAGTATTATTACAGATATCCCCAGTCTGGTGGAGCTATATTACCTAAAGCATTGTGGCCCTTATGGGTCGCATGGTTAAGGTGAGGAGGCACTTTAGCCACTTTTGGATTACGATATACACGTTGGGCATGCTAACATGCATCATGTTTGGAGTGAAGAATTGAAGCGCCATCAAAGCGCGTGACAGGATGGAGGGAGGCAGGAGGGGGGAGCTGCAGAGAGGGAGAGAAGCAAAGAGACAGGCTGGCCTGCACATTGGCCTGTCAATAGACAGGCGCCTGCACATTGTGACAATAATAAATTAAATAATGTAATCAAGTCAAACACATGGAACTCTGTTCAAACAACATTATATATTCACTGCATATTCTAGAAAACATCACGGGTGTGGTATATTTTGAAACACGGGACTGCACAAAGTCCAACATCGCAATCAGGACAGTGAAACCTCGTTTCCTTGCGGATTTTTTTCCACTTTCATCTTGCTGAGAGCAACATACCACGCACATCCATATAGGTGCTGCCTTTTTTTGAGTTGGTGGGATGTGGTCCATAAAGTGACATCCAGTCAGGCGTTCTGGGTTGACAACTCCCACCACACGTCGTCCGGATATACCCACAGGCACTGATGGTGTTTGATGTTTGAGGAAAATGGATTCTGCAACTATCTAGATAAAGTCCACATGAAGCACAGGCTTGTCACTGTTTTTGCAGAACAGAATGTAGGCATTCCACAAGCACTGTTCCAGAATATGTTGGAAAATCTTTTTGTAATATTTCCTCTGCTGCTTTCTCATTGCTGGATAGAAAGTCATAGCTTGGTCAGCTCTGTCAACACTTCCCATGGTGCTATTGTAGTCAATAACAACCTGGGGCTTCGGAATGTTTTTCCCACCTTTTTGTTTGTACCATCACTATGGAGGCATTGTGAATGGTACTCATTAGGCACACGCCCTTCTTGTCCCCTCATCTCAATGCCATCATTTTGCCTTTCTGCCAGGCAACTATTTCTCCAGGCTTCAGTTTGGTTTTTCCAAACATTGATGGCAGGTTGCACTGGTTAGCCCGAACGATTCCATATGTATCCATTTTGTGCTGCAGAAGAACCTCGTAAAGTTCTAGAGAGGTATAGAAATTGTCCGTTGTTACACAGTAGCCTTGGTTTAGCAGAGGCTCAATCAGTGACAGGACGGAAGATGTTGCCATTCCATATTTGCTGTACTTGGGATCAAATTTTGTATATAACTGTGTTCCATATGTAGCTGGTAGAGGATTTGCACAGCAGGTAGGATTTGACACCAAATCGTGCTCTCTTGGATGCGATACACTGTATCCAGCTGAGCCTTCCTTTGTAGGCCATTAGAATTTTGTCTATGCTAATGTCTCTCTCTGGCACATAGCTTTGCTGGAAATTTCTGACAGAGCTGGGAGCTGGTTGAGTTGTTTCATCAAAATCCTCATTGTTTGCGAAGTGCAAAAATTTCATAATAAGTGAAAAGCTGTACTCCGACATGACTGTGCCAAAGAATGGCATGGCGAGCATTTTGTTGGTGGTCCAGTACCACTTCTGCAGTGGTTTCCCCACCACTGCTTGTAGAATAATTAGGCCGAGAAACAGCCAAATGTCCTCTTTGGTCACAGGTTCCCACTTTCTGCTTCGTGAAAACCTGCTGTGTGGAGCAGCTAATTTTGTCTCCGTCACGATTATTTCAATAACCTCATCGGTCAGAAACAATTCTAAGTACGCCAAGGAGTTGTCACCTTCAATGTGTACTTTCATATCAGGTGCACCAGTAAACGGAAATCTTGGTGGCTCTGGTGTACCGCAATCAATAGTGTCCCACGTTCGCAGATCACTCACGTCAATCTCAGATTCGCCGCTGTCTTCACTGTCAGTGTCTGAAGACAGATCGCCACATGAGTCATTATCGCTCAATTCAAGTAGCTCCTCACTGTCACTGTTTGCTAGCTCATCATAAACCGCTTTGGCGCTAGCGAGATGCTTTTTGGAAGCCATTTTTAGTCACAGAAACTGAAAAACTGCACTATGGATATATCTGAGGTAATGTTACAATGTATGCACTAGAGTAACACTTTGTTTTCACACAGGGCTATTTTTAAAACTCCCGCAAGCCCCACCCCCGACGGAATAGCGCGGCTGTCTTACGCTGATCACACTGATCAGTGTGAGATAGCTGGGAAGGAGACGGGACGGTCAGAGGGGATGGCTCAAGGCAGCTGCAGGACCTGGGACATGGATCGCGGGACCAGGTATGTATTTTGTGGTGACCCCAAGTCAGGCTTGGGGTTACCGCTTTTGACAGCTAGATTTAACCCCGAGCCAGGCTCGGGAAAACTGCCAGGGAGGTTAAAGTAGATATTGGGGAGCTGGGCACTAGAATTTAGATCATTGAGACTAAGCTTGAAGGCACTATATCTCACACTAACCAAAACCTAGCATGCCTTGAGAGTCTACAACAACAGCTTGGTCAAGCCCTGACAAAGATTGATGATCTTGAGAATAGATCCAGGAGATATAATTTTTGTCTGTGAGTCCGTCAAGGTTGTTGATACTGCAGTCCATTCCTTTATGGTGGATATCTTACCAAAGCTTCCAGACCATTGTTTGGATCATGACAGAGGCCATTGTGCCATACAGCCTCTGCGAATTGCGAATAAATGGACCTCCACACAACATTATAGTCAAGGCTCACTATTACAAAATCAAATAACTGGTAATGCAGAAATCTAGGGGACAGCCTACTCTCTCTCTCATGAGCCACACTGTTCAGCTGTTCACAGATATATCTCCATTTACCGTACAAAAGCATAGGGCCCTCAAACCCATGCTCTTGGCCCTTTCTTGCAAAGAAATGAAATACAAAATGGGCCTTTCCCTTCCGCTTGCTCTTTACATATGACAACAAGCAGCATTCCTTCTCCATTTTTTGCAGAGGGTGAGGACTTATTACTGAAAGTTGGCATTATCTCACAGGACGGCTCTTCCCAATGGGCCTCATCTTCACCTACATCTGATCCTCCTGTGGGGTCAACATGACCGCTCTCTGTTATGGCTCCAATCGCCAATAGGTTGCTCCAAGGACTCCCGCCCTCCATAATTTTTTTTTTTTTTTTCATCCCCTTAGTGGGGGCTGCTCCTTTTCTTTCTAACAAATATATTGGGTTCCTCAGGATATGCAGTGGCCTCATTACATGAAACGTTCTATTACTATATCATAAGCATTGCTTGCTTTCAGTTAGGTGACTATCATGTAGATTGTGCTTCAGTAGGATCTTACCTTATGAAGTTCAAATTAAAGTTTAATAGCTATATCTCAGACATACTCCATATGTATGGATGTACCATTATTGGCAGAGTACTCATTTGTACCTGAACTGTAATTTTGAAGTTTTTACTACTTTACCAGATGGGCCTTGGCCTGTCCAGGCAGTCATGCATCCTGCCATGCTCTGATGTGTTGGGTCCTTGACCTGAATGTCACACACACATTGGTTTGTGGTGCACCAATTTTTTGCCCTAGCCTGGGCCCAAACTTTCTTGGTTTCGTCTCTGGCTATATGTTTCTCCTTTGCATTTCTTTTTCTTTTCCTAACTTCTTTCCTACTTTTCTTTCTTTGAGACCTAGATTCCAGTGAAACTCTGTTTGGCGGTTGCTTCTGAGATAGTTCTGGTCCCACATCATCCCTCTCTACAACATGAGTACACCAGAGCCTTCGCTGACCCCCTGTCGCATTCTCCCACAACACTGAGTATTAACTCCCCCATTAAACATCATAAGGCCTTCCAATATTATAATTCTTGTCAAGAAGATATTCTCCTACTCCAGGAGACCCATTTTCCCCATTCTTATAGACTTCCTTTTTGCATAAACAATATCTGATAATGTTTATGCAAACACCCCTGACACAACTAAGGGTGTGGCAATCTGTTTCGCTAAACTTATCTCCTTCATGCTTAAACAGGAGATTCCAGGCCCTGCAGGGATTTTTTTATGGTGAAGAGCCTTGTGGGTGAACAGCCCTGTACATTTATCTCTTTCTATGCCCCTAACACAGGCCAGGCTGCAGTCTTCACTGCCCTGCTTTATGCCCTGACTCCGTACCTGAATAAGAATATGATCTGTGGAGGAGACACTCTTAGCCCTGGATCTTTGCTTGGACAAGTCCAACCCTGCACAAACTCAACTTAAATGCCCCCTAAAGGTATTTGGGTAGCTAAAATGGTAAACTCCCTTTATCTGGTAGATGCAAGGCTTGAATCTAACCCCCTCAATAAGCAATTATACTTTCTACTCAGCTCCACACTTTAGCTACTACTATTTATAGATCATGTCTTTTTCTCATGTACTCTGGTGCCCATGATTCACAAAGCCAACATCAAGGTCACTGGGTCCGATTGTTCGCTACTGTGTCTTTCTTGGGGTTATTGTCTCTTTCTTGAGCTACTCAGTGGCTACTAAACAAATCACTTCTGTCGGACCCTTGATGATGTGGGGACATTCGGATTAGCCTTCAGCAATACTTCTGAAAATGTGTCGCAGAGGATGTCTCTCTCGTATCCATTTGGGAAGCACATAATGCGACGGTACAAGGAAAGAATATCCAGGTGTCCTCCCAACTTAAAAAGGTGTGTCTTTCCATGATACGGACTCAGTCTCTCCTTAAAGCGGAGTTCCACCCAAAAGGGGAAGTTCCACTTTAAAGACCGGTGCCCCGCTCCCCATTAAGGATTGGCACCTTTGGGGGGTGGGGGGGGAGTGGGTACCTGAATTTTAACAGGTACCTGCTCCCACTTCCCCTCTGATCGCCTAGGCGATCGGACGTGGAAGGTGTCCTCCCTTCCTCCCTCCCCGTAGTCTTTTGGGTCACATGACAGATCCCAAGAGACTACACGACCATTCAGGAAGCGCAACACTACTTGCGCATGTGCAGTGGGCATCCAGCTGTGAAGCCGCAAGCAGTCACAGCCAGGTGCCCACACTGAAGATGCCGGTGCCCAGGGAGAGAAGACTGCCGGTAAAACGGGCTGCAGGGGACACACCGCAGGACCGAGGGACAGGTGAGTGTGTGTGTTTTTTTTTAAAAGTCAGCAGCTACAGTTTTTGTAGATGCTAACTTTTATTTTTTGATAGCGTGAGTGGAACTCCGCTTTAAGTCACTTAAATGCACCCTGGAGCCCTCTGTCAGGGGCTTGAAAAGACCAGGTTAGCACGCAATTTTGCGCTTACAATGAGGGCTAAAAAAAGTGTGTGATGGGCTCCTATGAAACTCTATATGAATAAAGATAGGACTGACTATTTGTTAGCACACAAGTTGAACCCCAAAACTTGTAGCTTCACTATTCTGAAATTATTGTTGTTCGGACGGTTCTTATTCCCAAAACCCCCAAAAAGTGCTGGAAGTCTTCTAGAATTTTTACTCTTTCCTCTACAAAGCCCTGGCTGGGGAGGACCCTGTAGAGCATGCCTGATTATTTAGAGGATCTCTCACTTCCAACTTTATCCGCTGAGCATAGTAACTGTCTAGACTAGACTAGAGGCACCTATTACAGGTCAGGAGATCATAGCAGTGCTCAAGCACACACATACTGGTTCAGCTCCGGGGCTGGATGGCTTCCGGGCACTCTACTATCGTAATTTTCTGGACATCTTAGTTCATCATATGGAACACAGTTTTTAACGCTTTATGGGAATATGTCATATGTTACCATTGTTCCCAAACCTAACAAGGACCAAGGAGAGGTGAGAAACTATTGTCGCATTTCTATAACTAATAATGATCTTAAGCTTTTTACAAAGGTCCTTGCTAATAGATTATCTTCCTTTATTGTACAATATACACATAAGGATCAGGTGTTATTCATCTTGGGACGACAAGGGCCTGATGAAATCAGGCGAGCGATAAATATTATTTCTCTTTTGCAATCTCCATGGGATGATGGTACCAATCAGAAGGGATCCTCCTATCTATTGACTTGTAAAAGGTTTTTTGTCATGGACCTACATGTTCCAAGTTTTGATAGACTGGAAGTTTTCTTTGCATGTTAGGTGACATACAGTTGCAAGAAAAAGTATGTGAACCCCTTGGGATTACGTGGCGTTTTGCATGAATTGGGCATAAAATGTGCTCTGAACGTCATCTAAGTCACAACAATAGAAGAACACAGTCTGCTGAACATAATACTACACAAACATTAGATGTTGCCATGGTTTAATTGCACATAACATGTAAACATTCACAGTGCAGGGAGGAAAAAGTATGTGAGGCCCTAGCTTAATGACTTCTCCCAGAGCTAATTGGAGCCAGGAGTGAGCCAACCTTGACTCCAATCAGTGTGATGATATTGGATGTGTTGCTGACAGCTGTCCTGCCCTTAAAAAACACACACATGTTTTGGGTTTACTGGTTTCAAGAAGCACTGTCTGATGTGAACCATGCCTCGCAGAAAAGAGCTCTCAGAAGACCTACGATCAAGAATTGTTGACTTGCATGAAGCTGGAAAGGGTTACAAAAGTATCTCCAAAAGCCTTGATGTTCATGTGTCCACGGTAAGACAGACTGTCTACAAATGGAGAGAGTTTAGCACTGTTGCTACTCTCCCTAGGCGCGTTCGTCCTGTACAAATGACTGCAAGAGCACAGCGCAGAATGCTGCATGAGGTAAAGAAGAATCCCGGAGTGTCAGCTAAAGACCTACAGAAATCTCTGGCACATGCTAACATTTTTGTTGACACATCTACAATAAGGAAAACATTAAACAAGAATGGAGTACATGGGAGGACACCACGGAGGAAGCCATTGCTGTCCAAAAAAGAATATTGCAGCACGTTTGAAGTTTGCAAAAGAGCACCTGGATGTTCCACAGCACTACTGGCAAAATATACTGTGGACAGATGAAACCAAGATTGAGTTGTTTGGGAAGAACACACAACACTATGTGTGGAGAAAAAAAGGCACAGCACACCAACATCAAAACCTCATCCCCACTGTGAAACATGGCGGAGGGAGCATCATGGTTTGGGGCTGCTTTGCTGCCTCAGGGCCTGGACGGATTGTTGTCATTGATGGGAAAATGAATTCCAGAGTTTATCAAGACATTTTGCAGGAAAACGTACGACCATCTGTCCACCAACTGAAGCTCCGCAGAGGATGGGTGAGGCAACAGGACAATGACCCAAAGCATACAAGTAATTCAACAAAACAATGGCTGCAACAGCACAGAATACGCCTTCTGGAGTGGCCCAGTCAGAGTCCTGACCTCAACCCGATTGAAATGCTGTGGCATGACCTTAAGAGAGCGATTCACACCAGACATCCCAAGAATATTGCTACACTGAAACAGTTTTGTGAAGAGGAGTGGTCCAAAATGACTCCAGATCGTTGTGCAGGTCTGATCTGCAACTACAGGAAACGTTTGGTTGAGGTTATTGCTGCCAAAGGAGGGTCAACCAGTTATTAAGTCCAAAGGTTCACATACTTTTTCCTCCCTGCACTGTGAATGTTTACATGTTATGTGCAATTAAACCATGGCAACATCTAATGTTTGTGTAGTATTATGTTCAGCAGACTGTGTTCTTCTATTGTTGTGACTTGGATGACGTTCAGAGCACATTTTATGCCCAATTCATGCAAAACTCCATGTAATCCCAAGGGGTTCACATACTTTTTCTTGCAACTGTATTCCAATCTTTAAACCAAGGTTAAATTGTTGGGTCATGCTTCTGATTCCATTGAGACTGTAAGGGGAACTCGTCAGGGATGCCACTTGTCCCCATTAATTTTTGCTATTGCAATTGAGATGGTAATAATAGTCATCCGTAACAACCTGGACAGTAAGGAGGTCTTATGTGGTTCTCGGGAGCATAAGTGTGAGTTCTTTGCAGATGCCATGCTGCTATTTCTGACTTCTCCCCTTACCTCTATACAACATTCTTCAGGCACTACACACATTTAGATATATATATCTGTGCTCAGGGTGAATGAGACAGTCAATGGCTCTTAGCATCTATATCCCTAAGAATATTTTTGAGCCAATCTGAGACTCTTTTCTGTTCTTTTAGCAAGATAGGGCATTACCGTATGTTGAGATTAGTCTCCTTGCCTCTTACTTTATTTAATTAACCTTTACCAAATTATCCTGTTATATCGACGCTTAGGGGAACTTCTCTACGGTTGGACTCTATTTGATCTATCATGACTCGATAAAACTACATGTTATCAAAATGTTTATACTGCCTAAACTTCTATATTTTTTTTTTTAAGCTTACTGGTGTTGGTTCACAGGATAGAATTACTACACCTCCAATCAAAGGTCCTTAGTTTTATTTGGGGAATGAAGGGCCATAGGATAGCAATTACCACTCTATTCATGCCCTAAACCTGGGGAAGGCTTGGCATTCCCAACTTCTGTAGCTATTATAGGATGGTGCAACTGACGTAACTGTCAGTCATTTACTTTGGGCGTGAAAAAACAGACTGGGTAGATATGGAGAGGCAGGCTGTATGCCCTTTTACCATTGAATATTTGCTCTGGTGCACACCTAAAGACAGGCCCTCTAGTATGGCACCGACAATGTTCCCTGCATTTGAGCTCTGGTTTGAAAATGAATGCCCTGCTGGTTGTCCGATTTCACCCTCCTTTTTTATTTTGTTCTAGACATTAATACTGAAAATTTTATAGATTGCCAACTCCTATCCTCATATTGATTAGTGGTTCCAAATAATAATAATTACTGCAGTAGGGAACAGCCACAAAAAGATACACTTAGCATCTTTCCAAATCACTGTTCTGTTTATTCATCGCACAATGAGTGCAATGTACAAGGGCAAAGCATACAAAATAAAATACAATTTTATACATAATTTACACATTTCCTTTACAATCTCCCCTTTTTTGATAATATTTTACTTTTTGATCAGACCACACCTACTACGACCTTCAGCCTGGAACCTCCTTACGTTTAGGCAGAACTAATCTTGGTCTAGGAAGCAAACTAAACTGGGGAGAATCTAATAGCTGAGCGCAGCTATATCATTACAAATTTACCTTTTTATTATGACTAAAACCTACATAAAAAAAACAAATGATTGATAAGAAATATTTACAGAGTAATTGGCTGTACACTCAATTCTTCATTAAATGGAAGACATATAAAAGATAATATGACTTCATGATGAACTACTTTTCAAATCACATTAAATATACGTATGTCCCTTACTGATATATTTATTAAAGCATTTGAATAAATAGTACCCCAGACTGTGTGTGTGTGTTCGATCCAGACTTGTTAGGACCTAGAATGCAGAGCGAAAATACATAGATTCGTTTGTAAAAACCTTGAGATATCAGCAACATTCTCTCTGAGATCTTAGCTGCTGAGAAAGGTATAAGCAAGCGAGCGGCACACTTCCAAAATAAATCTCATAGGGAGGGAGTTCATATATCCCTTTAGGGGATTAAAAAATATGAAGACATTCAAGCCATAGTTTTCTAGTTTCTGACACTTCCCTTAGTAGTTACTCTACTTTTGTCCACTACATTGTGGACGGTTGGGGGTGTAAGATAAAACCTCAAAACTTTGTGTAAGAACTCTCGCATTAAAAAAAGTTCCTCTGTTCTCTCTAGCTTCTGGGGCTCTGTACTTACAAACTACTTCTGATAACACTCTTTACTGTGGCCTTTGCAGTAGCATTTGCCACTGGTCAGACTTTTGGCCATTCAGAAAACATGTCCATGCAGACCAGTGCATACGCGTAAGATCCTGGCTTGGGCATCTGGATTTTGTAAGCTCTGGAAGGGATGTTCAGTTTTTGGTAACCCCTTTTGGTAACAGGTAAAACAAGAAGCTGTCAGGGACCATCGCGACACATGGGTCTACACAGGCGTAGGTGTCTGCCAAGACGTGTAGGTGGCAGGGCACTAGGACCCAGGTGCACCCGTCGTCTTGACAGTACTAGGCAGGCACTAGGACCTAGGCTGCGTCTGTCAGGTGCAGGGCGGGCTATTTAAACCAGCTCTGCACAAACACTTGTTGCCGAATGGTCTTTGTATGCTGTTACCTGTGTTGTGAGTATCTTGATCTGGATTGTTTGACCTTGCTGCCTTCTCCTGTCCTGACCCTTGGCCTGCCTGACTCTGCTCCTGGATGTTCCCCTTTAAATCTGATCTTTTGGTATTGACCCTGCGTGTGACCCGACTATCCTTTGCCTACAGTTTTGTACCTCACCGACCCGCTAGTTACTGACCAGGCCTGTATGACTCTGATTTAGCTCATCCATCCATCCCGCAGGGATCACTAGGCTCTCTCACATCAGACTCTTAGCCCCCTGGAGCTCCTGTCAGACTCCTCTACCTCTGTTGGAGATACCTAGCAGCTGCGACCTGGTACCGGAGCGCTCCAAGTCCATCCCCACCATCAGGGGCCCTGGTGAACAAGTGCTTAGACTCCGCACTCTGGGGAGGCTCTGCCAGGGGATTGATAGAGGTGCTGTCAGGCGGTCCATTACAGAAGCGGTATATTCAAAAACAACTGTGGTGAACCCTGGTACTCTCCCAGGCTCATTTACTAAGGCAGCCGTAACTGCTTCTGACTGATTACACAGTCAATGTGTCAAGCTGTAGGGAAAAGAGTGGCTGGCAGACCTAAAAGATAACCTTTTTTCCAAAGTCCTGTTTCATAAGAAGTTGCCCCTCCACTGTGGACCACTTGTTTTTCTTGTTCTGGGGTCCACTAAATTTAATTATTAATGCCTGCTCTACTGGGCCAGAACTAGGGTGGAATCTGTGACTTGCACAGACCCAGCAAGTGTCCAATGCTGCAATGCAGCATCCTTAGTCACCTGGTCTGCTTCCAATGTGTGAGCTTCATTGTTAAGGGGGGAATACACGATTAGAAAAGGGACCGATCGGTCATATAACGACCAAGAGGCGTTCGTTCTTTGGTCGAAATCGTGGCCCACATTAACCAATCTAAAAAAAGTGTTCGGGCAATACATAGTGTTGACGTCTTCCATACAAGTCGAAGTGATGCAGTGTGCATGTGACCTTGTAGCCACGCCCTTCTGGCCAGAACGGGCGATATACACAATTAACAGCAATGAGTATAATATAGTTTTACATTACCTATATACATAAATAGTGATACATAAAAATATAATATGCATAATTCTGGTTTCATTATCTCATTAGGCCAATCTCTACTTTTAACATTTGGATTTTTCATTCGTGTTTACGAAGATTCCATGGACATAAACATCAGGGTCATCTTCTGTTTCCAATTATATCTATATAGTCCGCCCGTGCTCAAAATGTCAATCTCTAAATATAGCCGCTAACACCCTACCACATACCACAATGGACAAAAATTAAATATAATAATGTGGTCCTGCGCTAATCATTTATCCCTTGAATCAAAATAAACAGAAAACTTCACAGAGTATAGAAATCCCAAAATATATATAGAATAGAATGCACATAAAAATCATATATAACAGTGGAACCCCCAAAGTACTAAATGTAGGGTGTAACCTAAGTGCACCATAAAAAGGCAACTAATGAATATCAAGATATATAAAATAGAATACACATGAAAATACAAAATCATATATAACAGTGAAACCCCCAAAATATATCTAGGGTCTAACCTAAGTACACCATAAATCGGTAACTTTTATTATTACTACATCGAGTTTATATAGCGCCAAAGGGTTTGCTCAGCACTGTACAATATAGGGGGGACAATACATGGCACAGTACAACAATAACAAACAACGTACGAGGGGTAAGAGGGCCCTACTCTTTCGAGCTTACAATCTAGGATTTACGGACAATCCTTATTATCCGTAAATAGTGCGAAAATGGTGATACAATAGAATACCACCACTACTGTGCTTAATTGCACAAAATAACTTGTGATGTGAAAATATATCTGCAGGTATATTACGTGCCAAACTGGTATTGCCAAAAAGATCTACCAGAAAAGAACACTTATAGTGAACATAGGTGAAATGAAAGGAAACTTTTTGAAAAAGTGGTTACTTGTGAAACACCACAAGCTAATTTGCCACAATATAGTTGTAAATAAAATCATCTAAATTCAACAGATATACAACTGATAAAAAGAAAAAAGTGAACCATATAACAGTGACCCCTAATTGGGGATAAAGTGAAAAATTAGTGGCTAGGTGACACTAATAGAATACTATATATGGTCAAAAGTTTATTTCTTTTTTCTTTGTTTATAGGCTGTGTGGCTTATAAATTATTTATACGTGACCCCAAAATGCGGGGATAAATATTGAGATAAGTGATATACGCGTGAATCCGTGACACATTAAATAATAAATCAAAAATTCTAGTATCATATATAAATAAAATATCCAACATATAAAGTGAATATCATCCAAAAATAAACTAAAAGTCCAAAAAACACCTAATTGGTGGAGGTGTTCTATAGCGCTTAGTGCTGGATTCCCCATGTATAAACTTTCATATACGTACATCCACTGAGTGAAATGCCCCCTCACCTCCATGAAGCGAACCCACAGGGTCAAAGTGCTTTTTTTAAATACCTCACCGATCGGGAACCTGGACCCCCTCCTACAGGCACAGGGTCCAACGCAGAGTCAATCCACCTCACTGGTGGACAATGGCACTGCAAGCAGCCTCCTCAGAAATATCCAGGAAATAGCCAGTCCTCATACAGCCATAGAAAGAAAGGAAGATGTTCCCATAGTGTAATAATGTTTTGTTTAATAAAATAACGAAGTTAATACAAGTCCCACTAACATGTAAATAGCATTACATAAGCCTTGTGTGTAACCACATGCTGTGGGTGTACTTTACATTGATGTCTATTGGGGTACCAAGATGGCGTCCACACCGGAAATTACGTCAGCACGCCCGGAAAGTGCTTCACCACGTCCCACACTTTAAGTCATGCTAACACGCGACTTCATCAGGGTAACGTGATTGGTGACTAGTGCTGTCATTTTATAGGAGAACAATCTGTCACTCAAATAGAGGGAAGGCGGACTCCCGGTGGCCATTTTGTTGGAGTCTATGATAGAGGACACACAGGCCCTGATTCACTAAGATGTGAGTGTAATAGCAGAGACTGACCATTCAGGCAGACTCCGGTCAATCAATCAGTGGTCTGACCAGCGTCTAGCAAGCTCATTAACGAGCGTCTACTGACTACTTTGCCATTAGTGAATGAGGTATCCTGTCTGGCACATTTTTAGGTGCAATACCGGATATATTCGCTAGATGGCGCACAAGCGCGGGCTTTATTAACATTGGCGTTTTTCTGATAGAAAATTCTAATACAGCTGTACTATTACATTCTGAAAATTCTCTTTTGCTATTTTTTTTTTTTGCTGTTTCTCCAAAATGATCAGGAAAGTATTGCATTTACTAATGAATGTCATACATTCTATTTTCAAATATTAAACATTTTCACACTTATATCTCAAATAATTTATATACTTCTAATTTCCCAATATAGTTATATATCTTCATTCTCTTTAATCACATAACTATTCTATGTTAAAGTCAAGTGCAGCGCTATAAATGCATGTGATCAATAATGAACGCATGTAAAAACCAAAAAGTGTAAAGAATTGCAATAATGATGTAAACTGGTAAATCGTGCTAAAATAAGTTCATATAATTATTCCTGAATAATGGAATGTCCTTGGTGTGAGAGTACCAACTCAGAGAGTGCCTATGAATGGCACATGTGTTCTCTCCGTGACGGACAGTAGTGCATGAACTCGTGAAAGGTAAACCACCCTTGGGACTGGTCTACACTCACCAGAACAAAAGTATTAATGTGCATGGGTTATACACATCGCACATCTGGGGGTGCAGCGGTATGCTGGCAGCTATGGGTTAGTCATCCAGCTCCATCCATCCATCCATCCATCCATCCATCAGGGTGGGTGCCCAAATGGTCCTGGGGAGGAATTAGCTCAGCCACAGGAGCCAGAAAGGTGCTCAATAGTGTAGTACACTGTCACAGGGGTGGATGACCTTTCACGAGTTCATGCACTACTGTTCGTGGTTATATTTATCTTGTGTAAGACCATTTTACTAGTCTATATCATTTGACCAGCGCTCGCTTTATCATTTTTAAACAATGTAACTATTCTACATTATAACTCAAACTGTGTTTCCCACAGTGGTTTAGTGGTTAGAGCTCAGAATTTACAGCACTTGGGTCATGGGTTCTAATCCCAGTCTTGGCAACATCCCAAAAAAGTGGAGATCAATTTTCTGGGTTGTGGCAGGAATATTGATCAATCAATTATGATTTTGCCTAATGACTAGAAAGTGGATGAATGTTACTTGCGTACTGTTCTTCTGCCAATTAGGTCATGTGCAAGTTTCATGCCGTGTATATTTCATTGTAACTTTTTTCTCTTTTAAATCTGTCTCCTTATACAACTTGACCCCCTCCCCCACCCCATCATCACCTGTCCCATATGCAAATCTATGGATCACCGCCCCACTCTTTAACTATCTATTTACTGATCAAGTGAATGTGTCTCATTTTCTATCAGCTACAGCTCAGATCTCACATTATTATACAATTGCTGATTGTATCTCACCACTAGTCTGATTGAATTCACAATTCCTGGTCAGTCCTGTTCCCTGACCTCTAATAACCTTTAGGGCCAGTTCACACTACATGTGTTTCAGTTGCTTTTTCAGCATCACAAACGCACAGAAAGAAGGTTATATGGTTGTCAATGTCATAGTTCACATCAGCGCTTGCATTTTCAATGCATTGCAGGTGCTGTAAACAAAGTTGACCACGCTGCATTGTTTCTGCACAGAACTGTACTGGAACACATTGAAACGTCCTTGAATGTACTAAAACGCACATGTCCCTAACTACATTGAATACAAAGAAAATAGAAAAAAATAAGTGGAAGGGATACAAAAATGCAATGTAAACATGTCCAAAACGCATCCAAAATGTACTGGAACACACTAAACATGCATGCCAAAAGGGCATGAAAAAAACCCATCAGGAACACATCTAGACTGTTTCTATAGTGTGAACCAGCCCTTAGGACTTGTTCACACCATTGGTGGTGCAGAAACGCATGCAAGAACACACATTTTCCAGCACAGCAAAGAAATGCAATGCCCTGTGTAGATGTGCGCAGGTACCATGATGAAAACGTTGTTGCACCTACACACGTCTATTAAAAACAGCCCCATTCACAGCCACAAATACGCATGGCACCACACTACTGTGCGGTTAGGTGCGACACACTTGGAAAATAACATAAAAATAAGCCAACATGGCTAAAACATATCTTGAAAATATGGGGACTCTGATATCCGGCGACAGTCCGTTCACGAACGAGAAGCAATTCTGCACCCCTAAAACCAACATAGAGGAAAGGGATGGTCAAATTGCTGTGCTGCTTCCAAACCACCTCTGGCATGCCAGGGTCATTATGCAGGTCCTCGATGCCAGTTCTTGCCTGCGGCCACAAAATATCCACTGGCCACGAGTGAAGGTGAGTGGAGGACGTGAAGGTGGATTTCTACCAGCTTCAACCGCAAGCAGTACCACTCCTGAAAAATGAGAGCAAATAATCATTGACACGTCATCATGACAGTCAATTCTCAGTGCAGGCTATCTAGAGTGTCTTTCCTTTTTAACCATTTCAAGAGTTTAAGGAAACATTCTTGGAGCATCTACTGTGTTTGGAAAGGCCAAAGGTCCCCCCCTCCCCCAGGCACACTAATGCTTATGCAGGCCATAGACGGGGAGAAAAACAGCCGATTTTTCTTTTAAAAAATGAAAAATCGGTTGTTCAAGCGGCCGACGTTACCAGCAATGGTAAAAAAAAAATCGGCCGATTTTCATCCCGTCTACAGCCGGCAAAAAGTGTCCCTGCAGAGAGCTCCGCTATTTCTTTGACAGTTCTTTGACATTTATAGCGGTTGCAACAATGTATTTGTATCCATTTCGGATACAGATGTTTTTATTCGGAAACAAATAGATACAATGTTGCAACCGCTGTAAATGTCAAGGAACTGTCAAAGAAATAGCGGAGCTCTCTGCAGGGACACTTTTTGCCATACTGGAATTCCTCTCATTTTTCATCCTTCTTCTTCCTCTTCTTCTTCCTCTTCTTCTTCATCATCATCCTCTTCTTCATCATCTTCATCATCATCATCCTCTTCTTCTTTTTCTTCTTTTTGTCTTCCTCTTGCAGGTCACTGCTCATGTGCAGATTTTTTATCAGTAAAAAAATCGGCCGATTTGCCCATCATTGCCGCAAAAATCGGCCGATCGGCAAATTCGGCCGTTTTTTTCCAACTTTACCGAAAAAAAAAATCTGCCAAAATACCGAAAAACGGCCGAACAAATAGCCCACCAACGATCCGAAAATCGGCCGATTTTATTTTCGGCCGAAAAATCGGCCGATTTTCGACCCATCTATGGCCTGCATAAGATATGGTGTGGCCCTAGGGTCAATGTGTGTTTAGAATACTTCCAAAATGCACATACAAAAACACTCCATCCAAATGCATGTTCCATGTCTATAGCATGTTAAACAGAAGAATAATGCACTTCCATAATGTTAACATGCGCAAGTAAAAATAGACAAAATCCACATCCTTTTATTCTGGCTTCACATACATGCATTGTGGTCTAACACCGCACTCCTGGGCAAATCACATGCAATTTGTGTGCGTTGCAATTAGAGACAAACATTTTGCACACATCAAATTGCACCGCATCCGGGCCAAAAATGTGCAGGACCCTTTTTCAGGGTATGCACATGGGTGTGAATAGGCATGCCATCCAATTTGGCAATCGCAATACGCTTTGTGTATCAATATTGGTGTGTTGGTAACTTCACCTAGAAAGCCGCAGCAGGTGGCATGAAGGGGTTGCGGTTGTGATGCGGTGCAGCGCTTGCACAGAAAACACTGCAAATTTCACATTGCATCTGTGTGACACCAGAATGTGCCAATATGTGGCTTGACAAAGCACAGTGGTCAGTGCAGATTATTTTCAATCCATGTTTTTTTACACTTTTCATTCACTGGTTTAACTCAGGTGATCATTAATCACAATTATCTCCGGAGATCACATGCAGCCCCTCAACCATCTACACATATCTCTGGAAATCTATACAGATCTCCTTGAAAAAATGTCTCCTCTCCTCTTCGGAAAACAATTGTCCTCCACCTCATAAACAGGGGGACAGAGAAGACTTCTCCTTGATAACTAAAATCAGATGAATTATCTGTGCTTAATAAACATACACCAATACTGCAAATGCATTGTACTGTCCAAGGCATTGCACACTAACGCATTGCACACTAGAAATGTCAAATGCGTTAGTGTGTACAGTGCATGAGTGTAAAATGCTTTATTGCACACTGTAATACTCTGTACAAAGTAATACCGTGTACACCCACACATTGTAGACTGTAATGCACTGTACACTGTCATGCAGGATGGAGCAACGCATTGCACACTGTGATACCGTGTACACCCACACATTGTAGACTGTAATGCACTGTACACTGTCATGCAGGCTGGAGCTACGCATTGCACACTGTGATACCGTGTACACCCACACATTGTAGACTGTAATGCACTGTACTCTGTCATGCAGGATGGAGCAACGCATTGCACACTGTGATACCGTGTACACCCACACATTGTAGACTGTAATGCACTGTACACTGTCATGCAGGCTGGAGCTACGCATTGCACACTGTGATACGCTGTCCACTGTCATGCAGAATCCAGCAACACATTGCACACTGTGATACCGTGTACACCAACACATTGTAGAATATAATGCATTATACGCAGTATACATGTCCAGATATTCAAAGATTAGCCATGAAGGCCTAGCTGGTTACCTATTTGGCGACCGCAGATAGCCGAATAACGCTACACTGCATCCAGGCAGCTCTGGGAGGGTGTCATATGACATCCTGGCAGAACGCGCTCTCCGTGATTGCTGTGTCCTAAGGACACAGCTGATCACGTGATGTGGTAAAGACCAATCACAGCGACTTTTTACCATGTGATCAGCCATGTCCAATGACACGCTGATCACCGGGAAATGCATTTGCCGGGTCTTGGCTGCACTTTCATCACGCTGTCAGAATGTGTGGAAAGTACTGCCGAGAACCAGCAGTTATCAAAGCAGGGGTCGGCCCCGATGATCAGTGCCCACCAGTGCCACCCAACAGTTCCGCCCACCTGTGGCCAGCAGTGCCGCCTCATCAACGCACATCAGTGTTGCTAAATTACCAGTTTACCAAATGTTATAATATAAACAGCCTTTTATTCATTATGAGCTATTTTGTGGTTTATCGAGCAAAAAGTAAAACTCACAGCAGCAAGTCAATACCACCCAAAGAAAGCTCTATTTGTCTGAAAAAACTGATACAAATTTAAGATGGGTACAATGTGGCATGACCGCACAATTGTCATTCAAAGGGTAACAGTGCAGAAAGATGAAAATTGGCCAGGACAGGAAGGGGGTAGGAGTACCCAGTAGGCAAGTGGTTAATATAATTGACCCATCAATACCCAGGAGCTAATGTACAGATAAGTAGCATGTGCACCAAGTGAGATTCTGCTAGGCCCCACCCACAAAATTACAATTACTTGTCCCTCACATGTTATAAACATATTTGCAATGGCCACAGTTACTTTACATATAAGGATCATCTCCTCAGTTGAGAACTGTGCTCTCGCCATGTCCAAATGCCAATAAAGTTATCAAAATTTTCAACCAACACAAAACCTCCAACCACTTCTCATCCACTTACACTCCCCACAACCACTTCCGGGTGCGTGCGCACCAGATGACGGACTTCCAGGAGGATAGCTGCTCGTGCGCCATGGGGGACACCTGTTTGGCGTTTATTTGTGCACGATCGCGCATATCTATGCACGATCGCTCATTTCTATGCACGGCTATGATAGCTTTCGCGAATGTGTGTTTTAGTGATTTTTTTTCTTTTTAAACCTTGGCTAATATATCTTTGTTGCCAAATGCCAAAAATCAACATACAGTGGGGACTATATTACTGTAAATCAAATTGTAGAAAACCTGTAGCTGGCTGCACAGTGAATGTGACATATTCATTAGTACATAATATTGTGGTGCAAGCAGGTTTATTTTTTTGTTTGGTTTTGAAAAAGCCAGTTTGCACACACTTGCATATTCACGCTCTTACAAGCTACATTTGAGCAGATTATATAAGTATACAAAGTAACTATTAAGGTTGTTCATATATTGAACATAAAATAAACACAAAATCATCGGTCAGACATTTATTGATCAAATATATCTTCATTTATTTGGTCAGCAGGAACAAGTAGGTACAGTCAATATCTTGGTGAGTCACAAAAATAGGATTGATGTGGCAAAAAGAAAACACTCCTGCTCATAAGAGCTTACAATCTAAAGATACTTCTAATGAACTGTGTGTGCTCAGGTTATAGCAGGAAACAAAGGGGAAGATGAATCAAGTAACATTTTCGTGCACATAAGGTTTACTTACACAATCATTTAGTATAAAGATCCATTCACAAAAAAAGTCTACACATCAAAATATAAAGAAAACAAGACATATGTGAAAAACCCCTCCCACCTCTACAAACCCCCTACACATACATTTGTCAGCAGGTTTGTAAGAAAAATGCATTTGAGTCTAAATAAGCAAGCAAAATTAAAACAAGAGCAGATTTTAAACAAAACGATTGACATGTGTGAGGCTTTCAATGCAAAGAGAAAAAACACAATCATTGTGCAATAACACACTTTACAAGGCCAAAAATATGCAAACATTTCCAGCCCACTTCCAAACACAGCCTGAGTGGTGTCTGGGGCAATTCAGCACAAAATCTCTTCCTCCCCCAAACCACTACAAGCAAGGACTTAGTCACAAACCACCCGGCCTAGTAACAGGCCAAATCACTCCCTACTGCACATCTTTATATAAGCTAGGTTGTATTTGGAGCGTGCCAAACAAGGCCCCACACCCAATGAAGCCACACCCACCACTGACCTTAGTTTGGTCAGTGAAAGTGTTTTCACCTGATGAATCCGCTTCCTACCTGCATTAACCCTTGGTATACAGGCCCCACAAATCAGAAAGATATATACAGTGAAATGTACGTGTGCAGCATACAACAGAACATTGAGCAGGGATGTGAAAGGGAACCCCAATTGGAACCTTTATTGCTACTATGGTCACAATTCCCTCCAGATTCTCGCATGAGTTAAGACAGTCACATGACCACATCTTGTATGCAATACTGAAAATGACAAATCGATTTGACTAGTATGGTGAATTTCCCATCAATTGGTAAAACACTCCAGAAATCAAACATCACCAAACATTACACTCTGGGCAAAGCTGATTTACAAATCATGCAACTTACAGTAAAGTTGACCATTTCAATGCAATTTTCAAGACATCTGACACAGATCTCTATGCAAATTGCCACTAAAGTAGTACATGTACTACTATAGAAATCAGTGTTTGAAATGCACCCATGTGGTCACTCTAATAGCAGACAATAGGGTGCGACTTTGCAGACGATTTACAGCTTGCATGTTGTGCAAATCACATGCCAAGTCCCACTCAATGAGCACGCTATTGGAGCGTTCATATTGTTGTGGTTCAAACTTGGTAGGAGCCGCAAGTAATAATAGAGTAATGAATACACTACTTTTCATGCAATTTGCTGAGAGATCGATGTCGAATGTCTTGCAAATTGCACTTGAAATCACCATGTACCCCGACTTTGAAATCATGCAACTTCTATGCAAGTCACATGATGTGACTGTGGTGTCAATAACACCACTTAGAAATCTGCTTTTTTGCGATTGCCATGCAATTGGCATGACAGGCGACTTGCAAATCGTAGACCAAGTCGCACCCTATTGGCCACTGTAGGCTCTGTTCACATCCAATTGGATTGTGAACTCGTGCAACTTCACTGTAAGTTGGACAATTGCCGCATCGGATTAGATGTGACAGTGGTGTTGGCCCCCAGTAACATTGGGTGCAATTTGCCATGCAAAGAGCAAGCTGCTGGCCATGCCAATCACATGACAAGTCACATCCAGGGTGTGCAATTTCAGGTGCGATTTGTGCATTGACATCGTACCTGATATTGGATATAATGAATGTGAGTGTATTAACATACACCATTTGTTGCAGCGAGAGTTCAAAGGTATTTGAGAATTGTGGCCATTTATTAGCAATTTAACATCTAGACTCAAATAGAAATCGCAATGCTACACACAACTGAAAACACAACTAGTTAGTAATTCTCTAGAAAACACAGTAAAATTGGCAACTTAAAGAGTAATTTTCAATTGCATATAGTGTGAGCGAAGCAGGAAAATCAACAAAGGAAATAAATCTTTGAAGGCGTGCGGTACCTGCCTGCTGGGATAAGGGTCTGCTATGCATTTGGGGGAAAAATGCACACCAGGATTTGTGACAAGTTTGATGTGTGGATTCACCAACCAAGTCTTTTCTCTCTCGTTCACTCTTCTGAATGTCTCTCTTTATCACTCTTCAGTATGTATCTCTTGCTCACTCTTCTTTGTCTCACTGGCTCGCTCTTCTCTCTCGCTCACTCTTCTGAATGTCTCTCTTTATCACTCTTCATATGTATCTCTCGCTCACTCTTCTTCGTCTCACTCTTCTCTCTCTCTGTCAGCTCTTTGCTTGCCAAATCCTTCACAAAAGTGGGTGGAGTGTAAACCATCATTATCAAATAATTCAGGCCCTTATCTTATCCCATTGTATGACATTCACATAAGGTGCAGCTTTGAAGGTGTTTCAACAGACAAGGCCTCATTCTAATTCACATTTTAGGGATCATTTAGACAGAATGCAAAGATGTTGCCAGAACATGTATGTGAAGACAGCCACACACGGAGATCATGCTACTACCTCGCCGGGGTTGGGACTCGAACCGACAACCCTAGAGTTGTGAGGCAGCAGTGCTAACCACTAACCCACGGAGCTACATTGCTAACCCAGCCTGTATTTCTGTGCTGTGAATCAATCCTAGGTCCCTGGGCATGGTCAGTTTAACTAGCCAGATATCTCCAATGTGACACAAATGTTGTGCTATGTTGCCAATTCAGATGTATGTTGGTTCTATGTATCCCAATACAAAGGATTGCAATACTAATACAGGCGTACCTCGGTTTACCAACGCCTCAGGGAACGTCATATTTGGGGTACAAATGTCAAACCATTTCAGTTAATTGGTCTGTTTACAAATGTTTGAATAATTTGGTATGGGCATGTGGCCTGGTATGGTTCAGGAGGGGGGGAGGCACTCGCTCGTCGTCGTCCCCCCCTTTCCTGACCTGCCGGGCTGCATGCTCGGATAAGTATGTGTTATGGATTTAGGGGGGTACCCCATGCTGTTTTTTATTTAATTTCAGCGGGGAGTTCCCCCTTAACATCCATACGAGACCCGAAGGGCTTAGTATGGATGGGAGGGGGGACCCCACGCCAGTTATTTAAAGAACTGTTTATAAATCACTGCAATACTTTGACATTCAACTGTCAGTGGGGAAATCCGCCGACAGCTGAAACATGAGCGCTGCATTGGTTTTCATTACTAAAATGCTGCATGAGTTGATAACATAACTCATGCGGGATTGTAGGAGCGACAGCCATGAGTTAATGTTTCATCTGTCAGCGGGGTTCCCCACTGACAGCTGAATGTAAAATAATTCCCTTTATTGCATAAATAATAAAAAAAAAGCGTGGGGTCCCCCCTCCCATCTGTACCAAGCCCTTCGGATCTGGTATGAATATTAAGGGGGAACTCCACGCTGGAATTAAAAAAAAAACAGCGTGGGTCCCCCTCAATATCCATACCAGACCCTTATCCGAGCATGCAGCCCGGCAGGTCAGGAAAGGGGGGGGACGAGCGAGCGCCCCCCCCCTCCTGAACCATACCAGGCCACATGCCCTCAACATGGGGGGGGTGCTTTGGGGCAGGGGGGGCTCCCCCCCCAAAGCACCTTGTCCCCATGTTGATGAGGACAAGGGCCTCTTCCCCACAACCCTGGCCGTTGGTTGTGGGGGTCTGCGGGCGGGGGGCTTATCAGAATCTGGAAGCCCCCTTTAACAAGGGGGCCCCCAGATCCCGGTCCCCCCCCCTACGTGAATGATTCCGCGGTACACGGTCCGCAGACTCATTCACAAAAAAACTAAGTGTGGTGTAAAAAAAACACAGTACAGGGTCTTTGACAAGTCCTTTATTAAAACAATGTCCCCCGAAGTAGATCCAACGTCAATCGCGGCGGCGGCGGCGACCCGAAAAAAGGAAAAAAAAAAAAGGTTCCGCTCCCGTCCGAGGCTTCCAGCCTAGTGAAGAAAAGCCTAGCTGACAGTTCTTATATAGGTATGGGCGGGGCCAGCCGGGGACATCATCCCAGTGACCCGCCCCATGTCACATGCTTGCTGTTCCCGGCTGGCCCCGCCCCATACCTATATAAGAACTGTCAGCTAGGCTTTTCTTCACTAGGCTGGAAGCCTTGGACGGGAGCGGAACCTTTTTTTTTTTTTTCCTTTTTTCGGGTCGCCGCCGCCGCGATTGACGTTGGATCTACTTCGGGGGACATTGTTTTAATAAAGGACTTGTCAAAGACCCTGTACTGTGTTTTTTTTACACCACACTTAGTTTTTTTGTGAATGAGTCTGCGGACCGTGTACCGCGGAATCATTCACGTAGGGGGGGGGGGGCGGGATCTGGGGGCCCCCTTGTTAAAGGGGGCTTCCAGATTCTGATAAGCCCCCCGCCCGCAGACCCCCACAACCACCGGCCAGGGTTGTGGGGAAGAGGCCCTTGTCCTCATCAACATGGGGACAAGGTGCTTTGGGGGGGGAGCCCCCCTGCCCCAAAGCACCCCCCCCCATGTTGAGGGCATGTGGCCTGGTATGGTTCAGGAGGGGGGGGGGCGCTCTCTCGTCCCCCCCCCCCTTTCCTGACCTGCTGGGCTGCATAAAGGTCTGGTATGGATATTGAGGGGGACCCACACTGTTTTTTTTTTAAATTTCAGCATGGAGTTCCCCCTTAATATCCATACCAGACCCGAAGGGCTTGGTATGGATGAGAGGGGGGACCCACGCTGTTTTTTTTTTTTTTTTTTTTATTGCGGACCTTTATTTTTACATTCAGCTTTCAAAATAAATATTATCTAGACCTTCAAAATAAGTAAAATCATAACAGAAATAATTATAAAGGATAAGAAACAAAAATATAATCACTAAAACGAAGGAAATCTAATTAGATTACATGAAGATATGCTTAATGCTGTTTATTAAACACAGTAGTCGCGACCGAGTGCCGGCTGTCAGAGGAATCCACAATCAGATTCACTATTAGTCAGTGGCTAAAAAGCAAACGCCCATGGCAGAGGACTAAAAGGTGTTCTGCACATGCTCAGTTCTATCTGCCAAAGACACTGCACGGGCATCTAGATTTTTACTGTGTCGATTTCCTTGAGAAAAACGATTTTTAACACATTCTTAATTTTTTTGGAAATAGCAGATATTGTTTAAAGTGAAGTCCTGATATTTGGCAAAGCAAATTTCTAAGTGAACATGTCTCTACAGTGATTTTTCATGGTGTTAGACGTGCTTCTTAGCAAGTCTGCTTTTGTGAGTCTGATTCCGGGCGTGTGTCTTTTTGTGAATTAGATTGGGCGTCTGCTTATGGGCTCTGCTCAATAGTGAATTAGGTTGCAGGGTCAAAAATGGACGGACGCCCATGAAAATTGGGCTTAAGCCCATAAATATGCGCCCACGCCCAATAGTGAATCAGGGCCACAGTGTTCATATTCCTCTACTGTTATGGAAGAATCATTTATTATTTTTAGCCCACTAAACTTAACCACATATATAGGAATAAAATATAGATGTTACTATTCAGTGAACCTAACTGCTATGAAGATTTATTACTATTAATATGAGTATATGTGGTTTTATTCTTAAAATCTCGGTGGCCATTATCCTGAAGTCCACAAATCCATGAAACATATAAAGGGACTACAAGTCTAAATCTACCCTGGATCCAATTCTATAAATACACTGTCATTATAAGCTAGATTTATATCAACATATATACCTAATAAAACAACCTTTATTCAAATGGGTCATGAACCAACTTTAATTTAAATATTTATTTTATATAAACTAAATTATAAAAATATTTTTTTTAAATATTCTATAAATATATTATATAAATAGATGATCATAATTAATAAACTCTTACATACAATATAAATAATATATATATAGAAAAGGTAAATAATTAATATATTATAAATTCTAAAAAAAAAATTTTAAAATGTGGGAATAATAAATGGATCATATTTAATCTAAATAATTTAATTCTTCCACACCTGCAGATAAAAATAGATATAAAATAATTCAGTTTTTATCAAATTATAATAGTGAAATATATACCACCCATGTAGAGAACACCCACACCTTGGGCTCACAAAATCGCAAACATCATTCTTATTGTGAATATCCATCTATATACACATCCTGACCAAATATTTATAACAACTCCATCGAAGTACTAAAATGACGAGAAATAACAAACCTGAATACTAAAAATCATTTATAAAACAATTTAAGTCAAACTCTACATTTAAACCTTTCGGAACCTGCGTTTGCATAGAATAAATCCACTTGGACTCTGCTTGACTCAATGTTTTATTTTATAACTACCACTCCAATGTTTGTTATACTTCTCTATACCCCAAAATAGGAGGGAAGATGGATATTTATTATGGTGTAATAAGAAGTGTTTGGACACACTGGGGTTTATTTACAAAAGCTGGAGAGTCCAAAATCAGACTCCCTTCTGCATAGAAACCAATCAGCTTCTAACCTCAGCTTGTTCAATGAAGCTTTGGCAATGAAACCTGGAAGCTGATTGGTTTCTATGCAGAAGGGAGTCTGATTTTGGACTCTCCAGCTTTAGTAAATAAATCCCACTATGTTTAGGGTAACCTTTACATATATTTTGAATGTGTTCCCTTTATTCTTATCCATAGTGGTCTTTTGGTTCTCACTACATACTGTAGACCACAGGAACACTGAAGACCATACACTACTCCCTCTTTCCTGCATGATATGAAATCTTTAATTTGGAATTCTGTACCATTACTTTTGAGATATAAACAAATTCCTTTTTTTATTTAGTCATTTGGTAGTTTTGCATGCATAACAATTTTTACATGGAAAGAAACCTTTCGCATCTAAAAAAGTCACTGATTTATTTTTCTTGGGTGGATCAAGGACATTCTTTGCTAATTTTAGTCTTAACATAGGAGCTCGCCTGTAAACAAATTCAGGATAGGCAGGTAATACATCTGTTAAAACTTTATCTGCTTTTAAGAGGGGCCAATATTTTTTAAAAATGCTCTCAACTTTTTTGTAATGTACATTAAAATCTAAAATAATGGACAGTTCCTCCTTACATTTACCCTTTTGTCTTTTATCGTTTATCAATATAGATCGATCCATATTAGCTACCTCTTCTATAGCCACATTAATAGAATCCTGTGGATACCCTTTCTTAATGAAACGTTCACCTATTGTTTTCACTTAATCTCTATAATCCCTTTCAGAGGTGCAATTCCTTCTTAGGCAAACACATTGTCCCTTGGGGATATTCAGTAACCACGGGGGGGTAGTGGCAACTGTCTATAGGTATATGCCCATTCCTATCTACCCCTTTAAAAAAAGTTTTGGTTACTATTTCTTCCTCTTTGTTATTAATATTAGGTCTAAAAAATGTATTTGTACATTACTGTGTTCCCAAGAGAATTTAATGTTTCTGTTATTAAGCCTATTCAAAAAAGCAAGCAGGTCATCCTCCTTCCCCTCCCAAACTATGATTACATCATCTATATACCTCTTATAGACTTTCAGGCCCTCTGGGGGGTGTTCATATATAGCTTCTATTTCCCAGAAGGAGATGAACAAGTTTGCAGCACTGGGGGCAAAGTATGCCCCCATAGCTACTCCTTTAATTTGGCGAAAAACCTGATGGCTGTGCCAAAAGTAGTTATGTTGTAAACAAAAATCAAGACATTCGATTATATTTTTTTTTTGTGTCCAGGATAAATCACTTAATTCTCTAAGGCCCCAATTGATAGCCTCTATAGCATCCTGGTGTCCTATAATAGTATAAAGGGAAGATACATCTGTGCTAGCTAAAAATATGGATGTGGATTTAAACTTTAATTTGTCTATTATTTGTATTAGGTGTTTGGTATCTCTGAGATAAGATTGGGTATTTTTTACTAAGGGTTGGAGGAACGAGTCTATATATTGCCCCAAAAGAGCACTTACTGATTGAATTCCATTTAAAATAGGTCTTCCTGGCGGGTGCAGATTATCTTTATGTACAGTATTTTTGGTTCTGTGTATATTACAGGAATTCTGCAGCTATCTGGTACTAAATATCTAGCCTCCTTTTTTATTGAGTATATTCTTCTTAGTGCCCTTTTTATTATTTAGTTTTTCAAGTTTGTTTCTTGTATTTGTGTGGGATCTTCAGCAGTTTCTGGTATGTGTCTGTGTCTTCTAATTGACCCTCTAATTCTTTCATATAATATTCCTTGGACAGGACAACCATCCCCCTCCCTTATCTGCAGGTCGGATTACTATGTCATTACTCTTGGATAATCTTTTTTATTCCTATTTCTATTCCCTTATTCATATTTATTTTAGGGATTTTCAATTTTTCCAGGTCCTGGGTGACCATTTTTTTGAAAGCCTCCACTTGGCTGTTCCCACTGATTTGTGGATTAAAAACACCAGTCCTGTGATATACTCGGTATTGAATATATCAACTGAACACTCAGATTCAGAGTTGTTTTACATGTACAATTGTAGTATTTGTCTTGCTGCTTCCTCACACACAACTCATGACACAAAACAGAATCTTGTGTGCTCACTGAGGCTTTGACTCATTTACAGACTGTTTTGCTCCTGGCACACAGACAGCTGAGCTCATGGTACAAAACAGAATCTTATACGCTCTTGTGAGTGTGAGCTCTCTGAGTCATTCAGAGTCTTGCTACCTCACACAGGTCATGATATAAAACAATATTTTATTCTCTCTGAGACTCTGCGTCATTTACAGACTCGGGCTCCATGCACACTAGCGCTTTTTTCAGCTAAAAAACTCTGGATAAAAAACGCTGGTAATGGTGTTTTTTTTTTTTTTTTTTTTTTTTTTTGCAGCGTTTTAGGAGCGTTAGCATTTTAATAGTGTTTTTACAGTACATGTAGAGGAAAAAAAAGCTAGAAGCATTTATGAGCGTTTTAGTAGCAATAAGGCTCCATGCACAATAGCATTTTTTAAGCTCCTAGAAGCTATTAGCATTTTTTTCTGCTCCTAGAAGTTAAATGGTGTTATGAGACGTGTCCTTGCACAATACTTTTGGCTATTAGCATTTTTTGAGCTTCAACATCTAGGAGCAGAAAAAAAATTGTTGAGTTTTCCAGAGCGTTTTCCCAGCAGAAAAAAAACACTAAACCCTATTAAAACTCTCCTAACAGCTTTTCTTCTAGCTTTTTTTTTTTTTCTCCTTTTACATCAAAGGTCTCCAAACTTTCTAAACAGAGGGCCAGTTAATGGTCTTTCAGACTTTAGGGGGGCCAGACTGCATGAAGTCAAATAAGAAAACACCCTGGCTTCACTGGGAGTAAAAAATGCCCGATCTTTGGAATTAGGGGAGGAATCATACCCCATCGTTGGTGTCAGTGGAATGATTAGTTCTTCATCGGTGTCACTGAAAGGAAGTGTAGCCCATTGTTGGTGTCAGTGGAAGGAATTGTGCCCCATCACTGATGTCAGTGAGTGGACTAGTGGCTTGTCATTGGTGTCAGTGGGAGGAACAGTGCCCCACCATTGGTGTTAATTGGAGGAATGGTGCCCCATGGTTGGTGTCATTGGAAGGAATTGTATCCCAGCACTGATGTTAGTGAGAGGAATTGTGCTCTACTCTAGGTGTCAGTGGAATGAATAGTGCCCAACTGCTGGTGTCAGTGGAAGGAAGTGTGCCCTATTGTTTGTGTTTTTGGAAGGAATTGTGCCCCGTTGTAGGCGTCAGCGAGGGAAATAGTGCCAGGTCGTTAATTTCATTGGGAGGAATGGTGCCCCATTGTTGGTGATATTCGGTGTAATTGTACAGTTGCAAGAAAAAGTATGTGAACCCCTTGGGATTACGTGGAGTTTTGCATGAATTGGGCATAAAATGTGCTCTAAACGTCCTCTAAGTCACAACAATAGAAGAACACAGTCTGCTGAACATAATACTACACAAACATTAGATGTTGCCATAGTTTAATTGCACATAACATGTAAACATTCACAGTGCAGGGAGGAAAAAGTATGTAAACCTTTGGACTTAATAACTGGTTGACCCTCCTTTGGCAGCAATAACCTCAACCAAACGTTTCCTGTAGTTGCAGATCAGACCTGCACAACGATCTGGAGTAATTTTGAACCACTCCTCTTCACAAAACTGTTTCAGTGTAGCAATATTCTTGGGATGTCTGGTGTGAATCGCTCTCTTAAGGTCATGCCACAGCATTTCAATCGGGTTGAGGTCAGGACTCTGACTGGGCCACTCCAGAAGGCGTATTCTGTGCTGTTGCAGCCATTGTTTTGTTGAATTACTTGTATGCTTTGGGTTATTGTCCTGTTGCATCACCCATCCTCTGCGGAGCTTCAGTTGGCGGACAGATGGTCATACGTTTTCCTGCAAAATGTCTTGATAAACTCTGGAATTCATTTTCCCATCAATGACAACAATCTGTACGGGCCCTGAGGCAGCAAAGCAGCCCCAAACCATGATGCTCCCTCCGCCATGTTTTACAGTGGGGATGAGGTTTTGATGTTGGTGTGCTGTGCCTTTTTTTCTCTCCACACATAGTGTTGTGTGTTCTTCCCAAACAACTCAATCTTGGTTTCATCTGTCCACAGTATATTTTGCCAGTAGTGCTGTGGAACATCCAGGTGCTCTTTTGCAAACTTCAAACGTGCTGCAATATTCTTTTTGGACAGCAAGGGCTTCCTCCGTGGTGTCCTCCCATGTACTCCATTCTTGTTTAATGTTTTCCTTATTGTAGATGTGTCAACAAAAATGTTAGCATGTGCCAGAGATTTCTGTAGGTCTTTAGCTGACACTCTGGGATTCTTCTTTACCTCATGCAGCATTCTGCGCTGTGCTCTTGCAGTCATTTTTACAGGACGACCACGCCTAGGGAGAGTAGCAACAGTGCTAAACTTTCTCCATTTGTAGACAGTCTATCTTACCGTGGACACATGAACATCAAGGCTTTTGGAGATACTTTTGTAACCCTTTCCAGCTTCATGCAAGTCAACAATTCTTGATTGTAGGTCTTCTGAGAGCTCTTTTCTGTGAGGCATGGTTCACATCAGACAGTGCTTCTTGAAACCAGTAAACCCAAAACAGGTGTGTGTTTTTTAAGGGCAGGACAGCTGTCAGCAACACATCCAATATCATCACACTGGAGTCAAGGTTTGCTCACTCCTGGCTCCAATTAGCTCTGGGAGAAGTCATTAAGCTAGGGCCTCACATACTTTTTCCTCCCTGCACTGTGAATGTTTACATGTTATGTGCAATTAAACCATGGCAACATCTAATGTTTGTGTAGTATTATGTTCAGCAGACTGTGTTCTTCTATTGTTGTGACTTAGATGACGTTCAGAGCACATTTTATGCCCAATTCATGCAAAACTCCACGTAATCCCAAGGGATATTTTTTCTTGCAACTGTATATTATCATTCATCTAAATGGGAGGATTTGTGCCCCATTGTTAGTGTCAATGGCAGAAATGATGTCCCAATGTTGGAGTCAGTGGATGGAATTATGCCCCAAGGGACAGATAAAGTCATGCAAAGGGCCACAGTTTGGAGACCACTGCTCTGTGTACTGTAAAAACGCTAATAAAACACTAACACTCCTAAACACTGCTGAACACTACTAAAACGCTGTTACCAGTATGTTTTTATCCAGTGTTTTTCCCAGCAATTTTTGAGCTTAAAAAAACACTAGCGTGCATAGAGCCTTTGCATTTTTTTTTCTGCTGGAAAACAGCTCCAAAAAGCTCTATGCTAAAGCTCAAAAAATGCTAATAGCCTAACGTAGTGTGCATGGACACTTAGGATAACACTATTTAGCTTCTAGGAGCTGAAAAAATGCTAATACCAGCTTTTAGGAGCTTAAAAAAACGCTAGTGTGCATGGAGGCTCAGAGACTTGCTCCTGCTTCACACACAGCTCATGTTACAATTTTGATTCTTGTGTGCTCTCTGAGGCTGTGAGTCATTCACAGACTCTGTCTTGCTGCTATCTGCCTCACTTACAGACCGCTCATGATACAAAACAGAGGCTTTGTGTGCTCTGTGATTTTTTTCAGAGACTTGGGCCCTGATTCACTAAGATGTGAGTGTAATAGCAGAGACTGACCATTCAGGCAGACTCCGGTCAATCAATCAGTGGTCTGACCAGCGTCTAGCAAGCTCATTAACGAGCGTCTACTGACTACTTTGCCATTAGTGAATGAGGTATCCTGTCTGGCACATTTTTAGGTGCAATACCGGATATATTCGCTAGATGGCGCACAAGCGCGGGCTTTATTAACATTGGCGTTTTTCTGATAGAAAATTCTAATACAGCTGTACTATTACATTCTGAAAATTCTCTTTTGCTATTTTTTTTTTTTGCTGTTTCTCCAAAATGATCAGGAAAGTATTGCATTTACTAATGAATGTCATACATTCTATTTTCAAATGTTAAACATTTTCACACTTATATCTCAAATAATTTATATACTTCTAATTTCCCAATATAGTTATATATCTTCATTCTCTTTAATCACATAACTATTCTATGTTAAAGACAAGTGCAGCGCTATAAATGCATGTGATCAATAATGAACGCATGTAAAAACCAAAAAGTGTAAAGAATTGCAATAATGATGTAAACTGGTAAATCGTGCTAAAATAAGTTCATATAATTATTCCTGAATAATGGAATGTCCTTGGTGTGAGAGTACCAACTCAGAGAGTGCCTATGAATGGCACATGTGTTCTCTCCGTGACGGACAGTAGTGCATGAACTCGTGAAAGGTAAACCACCCTTGGGACTGGTCTACACTCACCAGAACAAAAGTATTAATGTGCATGGGTTATACACATCGCACATCTGGGGGTGCAGCGGTATGCTGGCAGCTATGGGTTAGTCATCCAGCTCCATCCATCCATCCATCCATCCATCCATCCATCAGGGTGGGTGCCCAAATGGTCCTGGGGAGGAATTAGCTCAGCCACAGGAGCCAGAAAGGTGCTCAATAGTGTAGTACACTG
This sequence comes from Staurois parvus, assembly GCF_062004578.1. NCBI lineage: Eukaryota > Metazoa > Chordata > Amphibia > Anura > Ranidae > Staurois > Staurois parvus. The sequence goes on from NW_028318297.1 coordinate 997,951, forward strand.
TCACAGGGGTGGATGACCTTTCACGAGTTCATGCACTACTGTTTGTGGTTATATTTATCTTGTGTAAGACCATTTTACTAGTCTATATCATTTGACCAGCGCTCGCTTTATCATTTTTAAACAATGTAACTATTCTACATTATAACTCAAACTGTGTTTCCCACAGTGGTTTAGTGGTTAGAGCTCAGAACTTACAGCACTTGGGTCATGGGTTCTAATCCCAGTCTTGGCAACATCCCAAAAAAATGGAGATCAATTTTCTGGGTTGTGGCAGGAATATTGATCAATCAATTATGATTTTGCCTAATGACTAGAAAGTGGATGAATGTTACTTGCGTACTGTTCTTCTGCCAATTAGGTCATGTGCAAGTTTCATGCCGTGTATATTTCATTGTAACTTTTTTCTCTTTTAAATCTGTCTCCTTATACAACTTGACCCCCTCCCCCACCCCATCATCACCTGTCCCATATGCAAATCTATGGATCACCGCCCCACTCTTTAACTATCTATTTACTGATCAAGTGAATGTGTCTCATTTTCTATCAGCTACAGCTCAGATCTCACATTATTATACAATTGCTGATTGTATCTCACCACTAGTCTGATTGAATTCACAATTCCTGGTCAGTCCTGTTCCCTGACCTCTAATAACCTTTAGGGCCAGTTCACACTACATGTGTTTCAGTTGCTTTTTCAGCATCACAAACGCACAGAAAGAAGGTTATATGGTTGTCAATGTCATAGTTCACATCAGCGCTTGCATTTTCAATGCATTGCAGGTGCTGTAAACAAAGTTGACCACGCTGCATTGTTTCTGCACAGAACTGTACTGGAACACATTGAAACGTCCTTGAATGTACTAAAACGCACATGTCCCTAACTACATTGAATACAAAGAAAATAGAAAAAAATAAGTGGAAGGGATACAAAAATGCAATGTAAACATGTCCAAAACGCATCCAAAATGTACTGGAACACACTAAACATGCATGCCAAAAGGGCATGAAAAAAACCCATCAGGAACACATCTAGACTGTTTCTATAGTGTGAACCAGCCCTTAGGACTTGTTCACACCATTGGTGGTGCAGAAACGCATGCAAGAACACACATTTTCCAGCACAGCAAAGAAATGCAATGCCCTGTGTAGATGTGCGCAGGTACCATGATGAAAACGTTGTTGCACCTACACACGTCTATTAAAAACAGCCCCATTCACAGCCACAAATACGCATGGCACCACACTACTGTGCGGTTAGGTGCGACACACTTGGAAAATAACATAAAAATAAGCCAACATGGCTAAAACATATCTTGAAAATATGGGGACTCTGATATCTGGCGACAGTCCGTTCACGAACGAGAAGCAATTCTGCACCCCTAAAACCAACATAGAGGAAAGGGATGGTCAAATTGCTGTGCTGCTTCCAAACCACCTCTGGCATGCCAGGGTCATTATGCAGGTCCTCGATGCCAGTTCTTGCCTGCGGCCACAAAATATCCACTGGCCACAAGTGAAGGTGAGTGGAGGACGTGATGGTGGATTTCTACCAGCTTCAACCGCAAGCAGTACCACTCCTGAAAAATGAGAGCAAATAATCATTGACACGTCATCATGACAGTCAATTCTCAGTGCAGGCTATCTAGAGTGTCTTTCCTTTTTAACCATTTCAAGAGTTTAAGGAAACATTCTTGGAGCATCTACTGTGTTTGGAAAGGCCAAAGGTCCCCCCCCCTCCCCCAGGCACACTAATGCTTATGCAGGCCATAGACGGGGAGAAAAACAGCCGATTTTTCTTTTAAAAAATGAAAAATCGGTTGTTCAAGTGGCCGACGTTACCAGCAATGGTAAAAAAAAAATCGGCCGATTTTCATCCCGTCTACAGCCGGCAAAAAGTGTCCCTGCAGAGAGCTCCGCTATTTCTTTGACAGTTCTTTGACATTTATAGCGGTTGCAACAATGTATTTGTATCCATTTTGGATACAGATGTTTTTATTCGGAAACAAATAGATACAATGTTGCAACCGCTGTAAATGTCAAGGAACTGTCAAAGAAATAGCGGAGCTCTCTGCAGGGACACTTTTTGCCATACTGGAATTCCTCTCATTTTTCATCCTTCTTCTTCCTCTTCTTCTTCTTCATCATCATCCTCTTCTTCCTCTTCATCATCTTCTTCTTCTTCTTCATCATCATCCTCTTCTTCATCATCTTCATCATCATCATCCTCTTCTTCTTTTTCTTCTTTTTGTCTTCCTCTTGCAGGTCACTGCTCATGTGCAGATTTTTTATCAGTAAAAAAATCGGCCGATTTGCCCATCATTGCCGCAAAAATCGGCCGATCAGCAAATTCGGCCGTTTTTTTCCAACTTTACCGAAAAAAAAAATCTGCCAAAATACCGAAAAACGGCCGAACAAATAGCCCACCAAAGATCCGAAAATCGGCCGATTTTATTTTCGGCCGAAAAATCGGCCGATTTTCGACCCATCTATGGCCTGCATAAGATATGGTGTGGCCCTAGGGTCAATGTGTGTTTAGAATACTTCCAAAATGCACATACAAAAACACTCCATCCAAATGCATGTTGCATTTCTATAGCATGTTAAACAGAAGAAAAATGCACTTCCATAATGTTAACATGCGCAAGTAAAAATAGACAAAATCCACATCCTTTTATTCTGGCTTCACATACATGCATTGTGGTCTAACACCGCACTCCTGGGCAAATCACATGCAATTTGTGTGCGTTGCAATTAGAGACAAACATTTTGCACACCTCAAATTGCACCGCATCCGGGCCAAAAATGTGCAGGACCCTTTTTCAGGGTATGCACATGGGTGTGAATAGGCATGCCATCCAATTTGGCAAATCGCAATACGCTTTGTGTACCAATATTGGTGTGTTGGTAACTTCACCTAGAAAGCCGCAGCAGGTGGCATGAAGGGGTTGCGGTTGTGATGCGGTGCAGCGCTTGCACAGAAAACACTGCAAATTTCACATCGCATCTGTGTGACACCAGAATGTGCCAATATGTGGCTTGACAAAGCACAGTGGTCAGTGCAGATTATTTTCAATCCATGTTTTTTTACACTTTTCATTCACTGGTTTAACTCAGGTGATCATTAATCACAATTATCTCCGGAGATCACATGCAGCCCCTCAACCATCTACACATATCTCTGGAAATCTATACAGATCTCCTTGAAAAAATGTCTCCTCTCCTCTTCGGAAAACAATTGTCCTCCACCTCATAAACAGGGGGACAGAGAAGACTTCTCCTTGATAACTAAAATCAGATGAATTATCTGTGCTTAATAAACATACACCAATACTGCAAATGCATTGTACTGTCCAAGGCATTGCACACTAGAAATGTCAAATGCGTTAGTGTGTACAGTGCATGAGTGTAAAATGCTTTAGTGCACACTGCAGTGTACAACGCATTGCACACTGTAATACTCTGTACAAAGTAATACCGTGTACACCCACACATTGTAGACTGTAATGCACTGTACACTGTCATGCAGGATGGAGCAACGCATTGCACACTGTGATACCGTGAACACCCACACATTGTAGACTGTAATGCACTGTACACTGTCATGCAGGCTGGAGCTACGCATTGCACACTGTGATACCGTGTACACCCACACATTGTAGACTGTAATGCACTGTACTCTGTCATGCAGGATGGAGCAACGCATTGCACACTGTGATACCGTGTACACCCACACATTGTAGACTGTAATGCACTGTACACTGTCATGCAGGCTGGAGCTACGCATTGCACACTGTGATACGCTGTCCACTGTCATGCAGAATCCAGCAACACATTGCACACTGTAATACCATGTACACCAACACATTGTAGAATGTAATGCATTATACGCAGTATACATGTCCAGATATCAAAGATTAGCCATGAAGGCCTAGCTGGTTACCTATTTGGCGACCGCAGATAGCCGAATAACGCTACACTGCATCCAGGCAGCTCTGGGAGGGTGTCATATGACATCCTGGCAGAACGCGCTCTCCGTGATTGCTGTGTCCTAAGGACACAGCTGATCACGTGATGTGGTAAAGACCAATCACAGCGGCTTTTTACCATGTGATCAGCCATGTCCAATGACACGCTGATCACCGGGAAATGCATTTGCCGAGTCTTGGCTGCACTTTCATCACGCTGTCAGAATGTGTGGAAAGTACTGCCGAGAACCAGCAGTTATCAAAGCAGGGGTCAGCCCCGATGATCAGTGCCCACCAGTGCCACCCAACAGTTCTGCCCACCTGTGGCCAGCAGTGCCGCCTCATCAACGCACATCAGTGTTGCTAAATTACCAGTTTACCAAATGTTATAATATAAACAGCCTTTTATTCATTATGAGCTATTTTGTGGTTTATCGAGCAAAAAGTAAAACTCACAGCAGCAAGTCAATACCACCCAAAGAAAATTAAAAATTAGTGAAGCGCTTGTATCACATGAATACAATCATGTATCTCCATATAGTGTAATTATAAATCAAAGTGACCACTATATATAATAAATGTGTGTTGACTCCCTCTAGTGAAAAGAAAAAATAGTGTCAACCAAAATAGCTAAATAACACACATTAGGAAACTAAATATATAGTGCATAAATCAAATATAATGAACAGAATATATATATACGTGAAAACAGAATATTGGCCACATACAATGGTGTCTAAATTATACATAAATGATATATGCCATAGGTGAACAAGACAATATCAAAGGTGAAAAAAATATTCCATGCATGTGACTGTGCTTTAAGCTGGAACACACACGTGATCTCCACTTCTAAGTGCAAGTACTCTCCTTCAAATGGCAGCAATGCCTGCTCACCTCCCTTCCTCGACCCACACAGGGCCTCAAAGCAGTTACCACCTCAGTGGTGTATTCCTCTGGCAGACTCCTTATTCCTCCTCCTCTCTTATGCAACTCATAAAAAGACAAGAAAGCCTTCCATAGTGTAGTAAATTTAATAGGCAAAGTTAAAAATTACAAAGTTTTCCACTCACATGCTCCTTTCCATAAAAAAGCGTTTTTCCCAGCCTGTGGGTAGAGGAGGAATAAGGAGTCTGCCAGAGGAATACACCACTGAGGTGGTAACTGCTTTGAGGCCCTGTGTGGGTCGAGGAAGGGAGGTGAGCAGGCATTGCTGCCATTTGAAGGAGAGTACTTGCACTTAGAAGTGGAGATCACGTGTGTGTTCCAGCTTAAAGCACAGTCACATGCATGGAATATTTTTTTCACCTTTGATATTGTCTTGTTCACCTATGGCATATATCATTTATGTATAATTTAGACACCATTGTATGTGGCCAATATTCTGTTTTCACGTATATATATATTCTGTTCATTATATTTGATTTATGCACTATATATTTAGTTTCCTAATGTGTGTTATTTAGCTATTTTGGTTGACACTATTTTTTCTTTTCACTAGAGGGAGTCAACACACATTTATTATATATAGTGGTCACTTTGATTTATAATTACACTATATGGAGATACATGATTGTATTCATGTGATACAAGCGCTTCACTAATTTTTAATTTTATTTTGCACTTATTGGTATCAGCTAAGTGACAGCAGCTGTATTTTGTCAATTATTCCCATGAGCGCAGGAGGATCCCTTATTATTTAGCTTAATACCACCCAAAGAAAGCTCTATTTGTCTGAAAAAACTGATACAAATTTAAGATGGGTACAATGTGGCATGACAGCACAATTGTCATTCAAAGGGTAACAGTGCAGAAAGATGAAAATTGGCCAGGACAGGAAGGGGGTAGGAGTACCCAGTAGGCAAGTGGTTAATATAATTGACCCATCAATACCCAGGAGCTAATGTACAGATAAGTAGCATGTGCACCAAGTGAGATTCTGCTAGGCCCCACCCACAAAATTACAATTACCTGTCCCTCACATGTTATAAACATATTTGCAATGGCCACAGTTACTTTACATATAAGGATCATCTCCTCAGTTGAGAACTGTGCTCTCGCCATGTCCAAATGCCAATAAAGTTATCAAAATTTTCAACCAACACAAAACCTCCAACCACTTCTCATCCACTTACACTCCCCACAACCACTTCCGGGTGCGCGCACACGTGATGACGGACTTCCGGGAGGATAGCTGCTCGTGCGCCATGGGGGACACCTGTTTGGCGTTTATTTGTGCACGATCACGCATATCTATGCACGATCGCTCATTTCTATGCACGGCTATGATAGCTTTCGCGAATGTGTTTGTGATTTTTTTTTCTTTTTAAACCTTGGCTAATATATCTTTGTTGCCAAAGGCCAAAAATCAACATACAGTGGGGACTATTTTATTACTGTAAATCAAATTGTAGAAAACCTGTAGCTGGCTGCACAGTGAATGTGACATATTCATTAGTACATAATATTGTGGTGCAAGCAGGTTTTATTTGTTTGGTTTTGAAAAAGCCAGTTTGCACCCACTTGCATATTCACGCTCTTACAAGCTACATTTGAGCAGATTATATAAGTATACAAAGTAACTATTAAGGTTGTTCATATATTGAACATAAAATAAACACAAAAACATCGGTCAGACATTTATTGATCAAATATATCTTCATTTATTTGGTCAGCAGGAACAAGTAGGTACAGTCAATATCTTGGTGAGTCACAAAAATAGGATTGATGTGGCAAAAAGAAAACACTCCTGCTCATAAGAGCTTACAATCTAAAGATACTTCTAGTCAACTGTGTGTGCTCAGGTTATAGCAGGAAACAAAGGGGAAGATGAATCAAGTAACATTTTCGTGCACATAAGGTTTACTTACACAATCATTTAGTATAAAGATCCATTCACAAAAAAGTCTACACATCAAAATATAAAGAAAACAAGACATATGTGAAAAACCCCTCCCACCTCTACAAACCCCCTACACATACATTTGTCAGCAGGTTTGTAAGAAAAATGCATTTGAGTCTAAATAAGCAAACAAAATTAAAACGAGCAGATTTTAAACAAAACGATTGACATGTGTGAGGCTTT